>NW_007097662.1:626270-673732 GCF_000164805.1 Carlito syrichta
TCCAATTCAAAAAAAAAAAAAAAAATAGAAAAAAAACACAAAAAACAAACTGGCCTGAAGGGGTGACATCGGCAAGAATGGCTGAGTAAGGAACTTCTTTCCTCCATAAAAGCAATTAAAATACTGGCAAAAATTGTCAAAGTCAACTTTTCAGAACTCTGGAAATTAACCAAAAACTTGAAACAATCCAGGACATGTCTACTCAAGAAAAACAGGTAAATTTTGGTAAGAACAATGAGCTTGGTGGTGTTTTAACTTGCCATAGTCCCACCTCCTACTCCCCAGCCTTGAGGTAAACTTAAAACCTAATGGCCTCACTATTATAGTGAAAATCAGCAGCGGGGGGAGGGAGGGGGACACGGGGGACCACGGACCACTGGAAGGAATAGAACAGAGATGGAGTTCCTGCAAAGCCTGATCGATCCTCACATCACTGTCATTATTTGACTTGTCTCATGGCTCCCTGGAAGACCCCACTTACATAGCTGTGCTTGTTTGACCTGATTTGGAGCTTACTTGATGCACACAGTTTTTTCCCTGGGGTGTTTATTGAAAACAATTGGTGATAAGAGTTTTACATTGCAGTGGCCAGACCGTGATAACAGCTGGGGCAAACAAGAAGCCAAGAAACAATATCTTGTCTTTAAAAGGTAAAGTTGGAAATAAGTTGTCCAGAGGGGACTTTGAAAAGCTTTGACATATTCCTAGGAGTCTACAATGTCCCTTGCTCTATAGGTTCCTTTGATGATGGTAGAGGTGGTGGTGGTTGTGGTGGTGGTGGTGGTATGTGTGTATGCTCATATGGGTATGTGTGTCCGTGTCTATGTGTCTGCATGTGTTTCACATGAGGTCTCTCAGCTCTAGAATTGGAAGAATTGCAATATTTTTCTTTATTTAGGGTATAAAAAAATACAGTACGTCTTGTGCACCAGTGTGACCAATATACAGTCACTATCTGCAGTGCAATTACTACAATGATAGGAAGTAGAGGGTTACAGGAATTGCTTATCCAACTAAAAAAACCTGAATTACAATTGTTAATCAAATTAGTAACCTACTTATTATGCAAAACCCCGTGTTCCATATGTTTGGAAGAGCTAGAACCTTGTAAGTATTGTTAGTAAAAAAACTTATGAAAAACAAGTTATTGGTTTTTCAAAAAGTCAGTGTTATCTACAATCCTCTGCAGTGTGAAGGGCCTTGTCCAGAGTGAGAACCTTGATCCATGAGGAAGGATGAGCTGGAGAGTTTGCCTCCTTCCCTGCCCTTGTCTGTTGATTGACCTCTCCAAGGCAAGTTTGCGGCAGAAGGTTCCATTTATGACTGAGAGTGGGAGATGCAGAGGTGACCACAGAGCCCTTGCCTTCCACAAGGCGTGCCTGGGGGTCAGTTCCCTGAGATGTGGCAACAGTGAAGTGAAAAGGCAAATGGCACAGCTCTGTCACGCGGTCATCTTTGGGTTTGGACATCGGCCAGACTTACTGAGGGCCACAGCTTGGATGCCTCTGATTCAAGAGAGAAGGAGTAGACGGGAAAAAGAAAAAGAGACAGCATGAATGACTAATCAAGTGAGGCAGAGATGGGAGACAGGCCAGGTATATCTTCCATGCCAGGTATATCTCCCCCAGTCACAGGCAAAATTGGAGGAATGTTGAGGAGGCTCAAATCCAGGTCTCGGCGACTCTAGGCCCTCTCCCGAGGGGGTGGGTGTGGAGGTGGCCCTCACCCTATGATCTGTCACACTTGATGTCCACTGTCTCTCCAGGATGAATTCACATTTGCTTCAAAACCCAGCAAGTCATTTCCCTGAATGTGGTTGAGTGGTTCAATGCTCAGCACAGCACAGTTGCTGGTGTGGCCGTCCAGTGAGGTCACCTCGGGACCCAAGGTCAGGAGCTGCCACATGGCCCCTTTCTCCCTCTTCATGGGCCTGGAGAGGGGCCAGGAAGTGATGGGGCACTTGGGAGGGTGTGAGGGAGTTACAGCAGGGCTGGGGCTCTTGAGAACAGGCCTGGTAGATGGTCACAGTCTCCCCTGGGACTGGACTGCAGCATCTCCCTGCATGGGTCATGCTCTCCAGCCCTTCACCTCCAGACAAACAGGCACCAGGACCTCACCAGCCTCACCAGGGGGTTTGTAGTCCCCAGGGGAAGACACCCCCCCAGCAGGTGAGCCCAGGCTGCTTTGCTTTGCAGCCCTGTGGAGCCAGAGCGTACTGGCATTAGATCTTGGTCTGGGGGTGACAGGGCAATGCGGCGTCTGAATTTTCCAGCATTTGGGAGTATCCATCACTGGAAATATGCTCCTGGACATTTCAGGGACCTGGGGTTTGCTATCCCAGGGACGGTTAGGACCCACGAGGGAGGGGTGCCGGGCTGGGGAGTCAGTGCCATTTCTGGAGGGCTTGGTGGCTGGCGTTCGAGGATTTGGGCCCCCAGGCTCAGAGGGCTATGGCCCCCTAAAACATTAGCTGCTCCCGGGGGTCTGAGCCGTACAGCTCCGCCAGCATTTTGAACCTGGGCCCCCAGTCATTAAGGAAGTCGTAATCGATGTCGGAGCCAGATGAGTTGGTGCCCAGTGAGCTGAGGGACTCAGCGATGGACTCGGAGCCCTCGTAGTCGTAGATGTGCAACGTGTCGTAGGGGGGACCACCGCCGTCTTGGTCCGCCTCCTCCTTCTTCACCTCGATCATGGTGGCCATCTCCCTGGGCACACCGTGCGCCCCGGGCGCGTGTCGCAGAGGTTTCTGCACCTGGGCGTACAGGGACGGCCGGGCGTCCAGCTCGGGGTGGGGGGACCTGACCCCGCCGTGGCGCACCGAGTTGAGCACCGACACGTCGTAGCTGGTGGTGTCCATTTCGCCGCCGCCCTCCTCGTCGTAGGTGACCAGCTGCTCGTGGATCTCGGGCACGTTCTTGCCGTGGGCGCCCGTCTGCTTCCGGAGCCGCCGCCGCAGGAAGATCAGCAGGGTGATCACTGCCAGCCCGCAAAAGCACAGGTGTCAAGGAGGCTCAGGGGACAGGACTCCTCCAGCCTTCACTCCCTCGCTCCTGCTCCTCCTCCCTGCAAGTCCCGGGCCAGCCCCATTTCCAACGCCCACCCACGTCTCCCTGGGACACCTCCAGGGTGAGCCCTGCCTCGCAGGGACACTCCCACAGCTAGCCCCATCTCCCAGGGCCACTCCAGACCAGGACAACACGGAAAGTTTGGTTCAGTCCAGACACCTGCACCCCAGGGGACAGAGTCATCTGGCCCAGGGACACTTAGTCCTGACTGGCTGTCACACACACTGGAGGAGACCGGGAGGAGGAAGAGCTTGGAGCTCACTCCAGTTCATTCTATCCTGTAGGTCTCAGCCCACATACCTTCTTCCTCATTCCCTCCCTCCTCATGCCACTGTGGCATATCCTTCCACGCCATCTCCTAGAGGCCAGGTGTTGGGCAGATGTGGGGAGAGGGATGGAGCTGGAATTTGGAGGTCAAGGATTCTGAGTAATGACTCTGTTGCCGACTATGATCATGGATGTGATGGTGCTGGTGGATGTGGTGCTCATGGACATGGTGCCTGTCAACTTCGGCCACTCTCTTGAGCATCTACTACAAACGTGCTTGGTGCTATGGCACATTCTCCTATTATCTCACTCAATGTAGATACTATTATCCCCATTATACAGTTAAGCTAACTGAGCTCAGAGGGTCCAAGTGACAGTCAAGCAGTGGGGAAGATGCTGGCCCTGCTGGAATCTCTGATGGGTGTAGCTGTGTGAAGGTCTTGGATCCCTGAGGAGGAGTGGACCGTGCTGTGCAGAGAGCTCCAAAAATTAGGCTCAGCCCACACCCAAGCACTGTCCTTCTATCCCTAAGTTACTTAACAAACTGCTATCTACATCAGCAAAGATGGAATACCCAGGGTAACACCCCCTTCTGCCTGTAAGATGGAAATGATGACTTATTCTGCTTTGTTTATATTTGGGAAGGGATTATGAGCTTAAACAGTTCTATTTGTGGTGGGGATGCCATCATCATCATTGGTATTCATTATTATTAAACGAGGAATCTGGGTTTTGGCTGTCTGTCACAGAAGCCCCAGAAGGGGACACACCCAGGGGACTTCTCAGGGGAGCCGCTGGCAGGAGAGACCTGGAGCAGATAATTGGAGTACCCTGCTGTATCCAGGCTTTGTCATTGTAGAGTGTGGGTGAACTCTAATCACCTGAGGACTTCCTCTGGGGGGTTGGCTGCCACCTCCTCTCGTGGTGGGTGAAGTATGCAGGGTAACTTACAGCCACCCTCTCCCGTGGGTGGGAAGATGCTGGGGTGTAGCTCCACACCTCCTCCTGGTTCCCCAGTAGGAGGAAGCTCCACTTACTCATGGTGGAAACTCGCCTGATAACCTATCAGCTTGCCTTCTTCCTGGCTTCACTCCCTCTCTTTCTTAGGAGGTTTCCAGGGAAATAAACCACCTCCCAAATAACCACTTGCACCCAAATGCTTGTCCCAGGACTGCTTCCTGGGGAACCCAAACTAAGGCTTCCAATACTCCAAAAATTTCTGAGACTCAAACAAGAAAGGGAATATATCAAGGCTGGAGGAATTCTATAAAGGGAAAGGAAACTCACAGAGACAAGTTAAACCCAAAGTTTTTCAACGTTCCTTTTTAGAACTGGATCCTTTTTTCTTTTTCAAAAATAGGTCCTATGTAAATACATGCCCAGAACAATGCCTGGCAATACACTAAGTGCTCAAAATATCTAAGTGGAATGAGTGGCTGCAATATATGTTGTTTTAGAGTGGAGCTGACCTGATGGGTGGGGAAGGGGTCTTGGGCCCTGCACCCACTTGCCAACCTCACCTCAGGCGCCCAGGTGGGTGGAGCTCACATTCGTGTATCCTGCACACAGCATCCCAAGGCCCAGGTTTGCATTGCAGGCTGGAAGCAGGGTTGGCCTGGACCCCTGGCCTCTACTCCTCCTGTGAAACCCTCTCATTATGTCCTCCCCATCCTGCCTGGCACTGACCTGTGATGGTGAGTATGCAGAGGAAGATGGCTACCAGCGCCTGGATGCTGATGCCCGCCTGGGAGGCCATATCTTCACAGAAGGTGAACTCGCCCTGCTCATTACACTTGCACACGGCCACCGCCAGTGTGCTGGTGCCTGTGAGGCTTGGACTCCCATTGTCTGAGATGATCACGGGTAGGAAGTGGACCTTGGCACGCTCGCGGTCAAACTGCCCGTACTTGACTGTGATGTTGGCTGTGTTATCTGAAAACACCGAGACCTTGGAGTTAGGCTTTGCCAGGAGTGACTGCCAGTCTTGGCCATACAGGGAGCCCTCCCAGATCATGCCAGCCCATGTGCTGCCTGGGCTTCTTTGCCCTTTGCATCCCTTGCCCCATTTGAGAGCAGGCCTGGTCTTCCACAGAGAGCATAACTGGGGAGTTGCTTTGATCCAGCCTCCAAGAATGCGTTGGCCAGAAGGTAAAAGCCTTTTGCTTTTGGTTTCTGTGGGCAACTGATGCCTGACCCCGTCCTCTTTCTTAACTTCACTCCAATAACAGGAGCTATTCTCTTTCAGCTCAATTAATTAATGTTATCACTTCAAGCTTTGACAAGCAATTGGGAAAAATAAAGTTTTAAAAGTCTTTTAGTGTTAGGCTAACTTCTAAGACAGTTTCTGCTATCCCTGAAAATCCATTGTTATACTGTTTACAACAGTGAAAACAATGCATATGATCCTTGGGGCACAGGGAAAATGATTACATTTGTAATTGTGAGTTTCCGGGACAGTCTGAGACTGGGAATGTGCTTTGGTTCTAGTACTGGCTCCTTGTCCCAGGTCCAGTCAGTGGTTTCCTGTATATAAGAATCCCTCAGGGAGCTTCTTAAAACAGGTTGCTTTTCAGACCCTTACTCTCACAAATATTTCTTATGCATTGGTTCTGGGTTGAGGCCAGATAATATTTTTTTTCTTTTTTGGGGGGTGGGGAGGGCAGGGTCTAGTTTTTTGATAGCCAGGTTGGAGTGCAGTGGTGTCACTCACTGCAGTCTCAACTTCCTGGGTCAAGCGATCTTCTCCCCTTGGTCTCCTGAGTAGCTGAGATTACAAGCCCAGGCTACTCGTGCCTGGCTACTCATGCATGGCTAATTATAAAACTTTTGTTTTTGGTAGAGTTGAAAAGTCTCTCTCTGTTGCCCAGGCTGGTCTTTGATTTCCTGCCTCAAGTGATCCTCCTGTCTTGACCTTCCAAAGTGCTGGGATTACAGGTGTGTGCCACTGTGCCCATCCTGATCTGCCTTTTGTAGACTCTGAGGCGGTTGTAATGCCTGTGATCAGAGGAGGGTCCCAGACGTCTTCTGCTCCAGGATTTACTAGCTATGCAGGGTTGGCATACTCAGAAAGCCAGCCAAAAGCCAAGAAAGCCATTTTTTAGATTTCAAATGAAGGCCAATTACATTTCATAACTCATAATTACATTTCAGTATTAAGTCTTATAATTGAAATAAACGATATGTCATTGACATTTTATGGGATAAATTAGAGCTTTTGACATGCAGGACATTAAGTGAATCTGAGACCAACTGACTTATCTCCTGGTTGCATATGGGTGTCTTTGGGGTGACACCAAAACCTTCACCCCTTTGCAGATCCCCACTCTGAGGTGGGCCTGGGGTGGACATTGGGGATGGGGATATCTTTGTCACATTATTTACTTCTTAAGACAGCTGAGGCCTGGCTCGGTGACTCAGCCTGTAATCTCAGCACTTTGGATTGCCTGAGCCTGTGGGTTCGAGACCAGCCTGGGCTGGTCTTTGATTCCTGCCTCAAGTAATCCTTGGCAAGACCTCATCTCTACAATAAAATAAAAAATAGCCGGGTGTGCTAGTGCACGTCTGTAGTTCCCGTTACTTGGAAAGCTGAGGCCGAAGGATCGCTGAATGTTGAACGGTCTGTCTTTGACTATCAACATGGCAGATCCACCTTTCGCATCCCACAACAGGCTCCTTAAGAACAGGTCTGTGGCTGACCCTCTGGGTCTGTCCCCCACTCTCGACCTCCCTCAAAGGTGGCAGTGGGCTGCTTCAATATAGATCTCCTCATTAACCATAGTGTTGCCAATTAGGGGCAGGCAGGAGGTCTACTCAGGCAGGTGGTCTGGGTGAAGGACCACTCTATTTACACTCAAGGGGGATTTTTTGAATTTCTCCGAGGATGTTACAGAGACCACGGAAGCCTGTCTACTTTTGGCTGGAATGAAGTCAACTCAGCCTCATCCCTCCAATCAGCACTTCTCAGAAGCTCTGATTGGCCACTAATGCCATCACATGGCCACCTGGTGGTGAGTAGTCATTGTCATTAAATTCAAACAAAGCTCACTGTATCCTTGGGATTTAGGATTTCACATGCCAATTTAGACTCTTTGGGAGTGACTTCAACATTCCACAGCAGAGAGCAATTTGCGATTTTGCCGAGGCACAGCAATCCCGTGTGGATGGGATCCTTCATCTAGTTCATGAGCTGAGCTGACTGCCTGCACCCCACATCTCCTCTGTACCCCTTGCTGCCTTGAGCCATCTCATCTTATTAGGGAGTGACAGGCCACATGGACTCGGCAGTTTGGCTAGGGCAGCTCAGATCATTGCACGGACCAAGCATACGGTGTATGTGGCAGGAGTGACAAAATATCCTGTAACTTGAAAATCCCAGTAGGGGCCTGCCCCCAGTTTGCTGGTGTGGTCCTTGACCCTGGTGCTTCAAGACTCAGGTAACCTCACTCTTGAACCTGTTAAGGACCAGCTGACTACTTTAATGCATACCGTGATTATCCGTGAGGGTGAAGTTGCTGTCCTGAGTATTCAGGGAGAACTTGAACTTCATGTTTTGTGGAATTATGTCCTTGTCTATTGCGGAGATCTGTAGGACCAGCTGGAGTGTGAAAAACGGAGAAGGTCAATGACGGTGCTGGGATGGCCTGGGGTTCAGTGATGGGGTCTTTGGATTTAGACCTGACTATGGCTGCCTCTTACTTATTTTAGGTCTTCATAAAACTACTCTTTCTACCCTCCTGCCCCTGCTAATCTACTCCCCAGACAGTCTCTCCAAGCCTGAGTTTCTCCATCTGTAAAATGGGGAGTATGTTACTTTTCCTCAGGGGTGTTGCATAGGTTCCATTAGGCTCAGCAGAACCCCAACTGACTGAGAGGGTGGTCCCGCCTCTCAGCCTATCCCAGGGTGGTACTTCCTCACCTCCCACCTCCACAGACTCACCTTGCCCATGGCAGCATTTTCACACACTTTGGGATTGTAGGGCTCAGCAAACTCTGGGGCATTGTCATTCTCATCCAGAACTTCAATGTGGACCTGCACAATGGATTCTTTGCCTGTGGGGTTCCCTGCAGGGGAGAGTACTCATCACCAGAGTGAGCTCAGCTGATGCTGGCCCTAGGAGATGAAAGATGTATGGATGGGTAGTCCTGGAGAGCTTCCTGTGGAGGCCGCTTTTTGCAGGAAGAAGCTATGGAAGAGAGACCAGGGATGGCGTTCTGGATGAAAAGATTGGATTGTGCTGCTGACTCAAGGACCACCCTTGAGCATGGAAGCTCTACAGCATCCTAACCAGTGACACCTCTGCAGGTACTTGTAATACTTTTTGAGACCCCAAATGACACATAATGCCTGTTTTGAAAGAATGAGAGAAAAGGAAAAGAGCCCAGGTCCCCTGGCAGATGGGGCCACTCACCACTAATATCCAGTTCTTTGGCCTCCACAGTCAGGTTATACCAGGGATAGAGTTCTCTGTCCAGTTCTTTGTCATTGTAAATGTTCCCCTGTTTGCTTACTCGGAAGAATTGGCCCTTGTCACTGGTCCTGCGGATGGAGTACCTGCCCCGGGGAGAGAGTGCCATAGCTTCCATTGTCCTTTTCTGGGTCCAAACTCCTCAGCACCACAGACAAAACCCTCAGGGTCCGTTCCCCGCACCCTTCTCCATCTTCCTCTCAGCGGTCACTGTGCTCTGTCACTGGAGCAGGGAGCAGACCCACACAGAGGGACTTAGGGTAGCGACATAATATCTTTGATCTTAGTGACGTTGCCATCCTGGCCGGAAGGTGGTCCCTGAGACCATCAATAGTACTTTCAGGGCTGAGCAAGTGACACTGCAGCACAACAGAGATTGGTTTTTATGATTAACAGGAAGATACCTAGGCAAGAGGCAGGAAGAAACACTAAAAGAGCTGGAGAAGACAAGAGCTAATTACAAGGAAATTAAATTTGTGAAGTAAACATTCAAAAAGTTTTTCCAGAAATCAGGAAAAAGTTGTGAAAAGATAAATATATAAATATTTCATATATATGAAGAATAACTGCTATTACTGAGAAAAATTCCAGAAAAAATAACACAGAAGAAGCAATAAAACATATAATAAAAGAAAATTTCCTGATCTGAAGAAAGATCTGAATCTATAGATTAAAAGATGTCATTGATATCAAGCATTATTTAAATGACTTAATCATTTAAAGAGAGCAATATTTAGGCATATCCTGAGAATACTTATGAATTTCAGGGCTATGTGAAAAAATGAAAGAGAGTCCAAGCAGAAAAAAATAAATTCCTTAAGAAGAAAGAGAAATCAGACTTGCCCTAAATGTCCCCACAAAATTAATTTTGTCCCCACAAAATTAACTGCTGGAACACATTGATAGTATTTTTGAAGGGAAGTGTCTAAGATTTGAGGATTAAGTGAGCACATCTTAATTACAAGAAGCCAAGAACTAAGGTATTGGCAAATATGCACGAACTCAGTAAGTATATTTTTCACAAAGATGAGTCTTAAAAAAAACTTTTGTGAAAACTTACTCCATGTAGCTAAGAGTCTCAATATAAAGTAAAAGCCAGGCTTGGTAGGAATTAAAATGAAGCTACTGATTTCATTATCATATATAGGAAGGCAACAGTGTGTGTGTGTGTGTGTGTGTGTGTGTGTGTGTGTGTGTGTGATATTTTAAACTAGAAAATATAGGTCCAGGAAAACATTTAAAATTTTACAGATAGGAGTAATTCTCACTGGTAGAAGTAGAAACAGATGCCCTTTATCCAAATAGCTAGGATAAAAAATGTAAAAAATAGATAGTATAGAAAATATGGGGAAAAAGAAAAAAGCCATTAAGTTTGAGAAGTGGGAAATGTAAAACAAGATAAAAGAAGTAAGATTAAATGTATCATTTATGATGAAAAGTGTATATAGGTTAAACACAAAGTATTCCAGTTTAGATTAAAAAGCAAAACTGGAATTACATCGTGTTTTCAGAAGACAATGCCAAACAACTCGGAAAAGTTGAAAATAAAAGTTGACAAATTTACATCAGGCAGATATGAATAATATGAAAACAGGACACATTCAACATTGGGCAACATGGAATTGAAGGCAAACTATTTCAGCAGAACAAATTGGGTAGTTTTATAGGGATAAAAGTTACAAAACACAAAGAAAGCAAAATAGCTACAAATCTTTGTTAATGGAATAGAAAAATTAAAATGCATGCAGAATAAAAGCTTAGATATTCTAGGAAAAAATGGACACAAATACAATTGTGCGACATCATAGAACTAGCTAAAGCGAAACCCCAAAATACCCTATCACTTGGAAATGAAAAGAAAAAAATCAAGTCAATCCTAAACAAACCCTTGGATCAAAGAAAAAGCAAAAACAAAATTATAGACTCTTTAGAATAGAACGGCAAACAGTAGTCCCAAACTTTGCCCCAAATATGTAATCAAAATGGAGGAATGAATTTGGTCCTTAATAAGAAGACGTAACCCAGGTGTGGTGGCTCATGCCTGCAATCTCAGCGCTTTGGAAGGCCAAGGTGAAAGTATCACTTGGGCGCAGGACTTCGAGGTCACAATGAGCTATGATCATGCCACCACTGCGTTACTACAGCCTGGACAATAGAATGAGACCCTGTCTCAAAAAGAAGACCTAATACCACGAACTTTTTCAAAATTAATGTATAAACACAATTCTCATTAGAATTCTAATATTTGTAAAAAGTTGGATAATTTTTTAAAGTTGATAAGAGAATAAATGTTTGAGAATGAATAAAAATATAAAATAAAAAAGCAAAAAAGGAACTTTTATATATATATATCTATCTAAGATTTAGTGTAAAGCTGGTACAATAAAATAGAATGGTTTTGTTACAGAACAATAAATAAAACAGAGAATTCAGAAACAGATTCAGGCATCTACAGGAACTTAGTATAATAAAAGTGGGAAAACGTTGACTTATTTAATAAACTGTGCTAGCACAATTGGCTACCCATCTGAAATAAAATAAGATTGGATTAAATTCATACTTATTATTGAATATTACATGGCTCTAAAAAGTATGGGTTAGAACTATTTTGTGTGTGTATGTGTACCAGAGGGAAGTCTATTTAAGACAGAAGAAAAAATATCAATGAGATGAGCAATGCATGATCCAAAAAATTTAAAAACAATCAAACACCAAAAACAAACAGCCACAACAAATTCAACATGACTGTATCTATATGTTTGTATGGTCCTGAAGAAGGTGTTATGGGACCACATTAAGTCATTAACCTGAGTTATCTGAGAGTGGGGTTATCATCGTTTCCTTGATAGATCTTTGTATTGTCTAACTGGGCAACATGAACATGTCTGGCCTGGCATGGTGCCTCATGCCTCATTCCAGCATTTTGGGAGTCCGAGGCGGGAGAATTGCTTGAGGCCAGGAATTTGAGACCTGCCTGGGCAACATAGCAAAACCTCATCTCTACCAAAAAAACAAGCAAAAAAAAAAAAAAAAATAAGCTAGGAGTGGTGGTGCAAGCCTATAGTCCCAGCTACTCAGGAGGCTGAGGTGGAAGTATCGCTTGAGCCCACTGCAGTCTGACCTGGGTGACAGAGTGAGACTCCAACTCAAAAAAAAAAAAAAATGGATTTGGGAAGACACATTGAATAAACCATTTTTAATAGGGGCTTCAGGTGTATCATCGTGTTGGTTTGGTTTCTCCCTTGATTGCCATATCTCGTTAGATGGGACTTGTGAGAGCTGGAGTCCAGAACAAGCCTTCAAGGCCGAACAGAGGACAGGCAGCCCTGGATGGCCAGGACCATGCTATGTGATGGGGGTGGGGGTGGGGAGGTCCGAGCAGGGTAAGAGTCCAACCCACTGAGTAAGTTAGTGGGAGAGCTTGGCTTCTAGTCTCGCCTCTGCTACTTCCCCTGAATGCACTGGGAGAAGCCAGTTTACCTCTCTGAGTCCTGGTCCCAGACCAACAGAACATCAATGCTGGGTTTGTCCTTGTCATCAGCATTGACCCACCCACCACCTGCTTACCCAATATTGTGCCGAGTCTCATCCGGGTCTGTGGCCCGCACTGTGCCGATCAGAGGTTTCTTCTGGTTCTCCGGCAGCTGGAAGTGGTAGAAGTGCTGCTGGAAGACGGGTGGCTCATCCACGTCTGTGACATCAATGATGACACGGGCTTGGTTTCTGACGGGGGTGCTGCTCAGGTATCGGAGGTTGATGGTGGGATCTGTAGCCTCAATGGTGAAGCTGTATTGCCGAATGTGTTCATAGTCCAGGAGCTGCATAAGGGAAAAGCATGGTGAGCGTCTGCTCTGGGCCAAGCACATGATCTTCACACAACCCTGCATGGTATCACCAGGATGTCACCTCTTTTATAGATGAGGGCCCTGTGGCATGGACAAGTAATATTTCCAAGGTCATCAAGAGAATGGCTGGGCCTACTGTCTGTCTCAGCTGCTCCCCAGTTCATCTCAGCAGCCTCATGGCCACACTCCCAATCCTGGATCTGTTCCCAGTACTAAGGACATGCGATGGGTCAGCTCTGGGCCTGCTCATGGGCACGGGGATCATGGTCTAGTGATTCTACCCACAAGTGCTTAAGGATATACCTTTTCCTTACACCTTTTTTCCTGTCCTTGTCTGCCTAAGAAACTCCTACTCATCCCTCAAGAAGGCAATCAGAAGGTAGCCAGATACTCTCTCAGAAGCCTTTCCTGACAGGTAATTGCTCACTGTATGGTGTTGCTGTTAAAACACTCTTCCTCACACACTTAGAGTTGTGTTGATGCTGGAAGTTGGGTCTGCCTCTCTTTGATGTCTTCAGTCCCTAGGACTCAGACCCAGGACCCCAGTCCTTGGCATGGCCATCCCAGAGAAATTTTTACACCCCTGACAGGACCCCTTCCTCATCTTCCAGATTCGGTCTGTCTGACCTTTGTCAGCAGCAGCCATTGTCAACAGCCATCCATATGTCCCCAGCACTCACCATTTCTTCCATGCTGATGGCTTTCTACTGGCCAGGACAGAAAGTGCCAGAAGTGCCCCCAGGAGAAGCCCCCAATCAACACTGTCGAGAGTGAGTGTATAAATATCCTAGCTCACTCACCCTCAGCTGTTGCAACTCTGAGATGCTTTCTACACTGTCCCTCAGAGGTCCCCAGTGGGACTGGGCCCCCCTTGCCCAAAGTGACATCTGCTCATTGATGAGCCCAGTGTTAGCTTCCCTCTTCTCATGGGTCATTGCTTCTGAGGCTTCCTGGGATCACCTCCCAAATAAACAACTTACACCCAATCCTTACCTCAAGGTCTACTTTTGGAGTAACTCAGCCTAAGACACTGGGTCACAGTCTCCACAAGCACGTGACAGGCTCAGAGCTGCCCTAGAACATTCTCCTTAGGCAACACCTGTGATTGCCTAGAACTCCGAACCCCCAGTCTGACGGCATCACTACAGTCCTACAAACCTTCCTGGGCTTGATGATGCCCTCGTTGTGGTTGGGGTCTGTCTCGATGGTGAAAGTGTCCCTGTACTCGCCCTGCACGATGCTGTACTTGGTCTTCCGGTTCTGGGGCTCATCTGGGTCCTCAACAAACAGAGAGCCCACGGGGCTGCCTACGCGGATATCTTCAGGCACAGCAAACGTGTACGTGGCTGATGAAAGAGGGCACCCCGAAGGGCATTGTATTAATGAAATGATGAGGCAATTGATTCTTCATGCTTTGGGAACATATTTTGATACGGGAAATGGGCATGATAAAATAATGATGATAATAATAATGCCCTTGGGATTCTGGGTCTCAAGGGAAAGAGGTTCTGCCCTGTCTGTCCATCTACCCATCCCTCTATTCATCCAGAAGTAGTTATTGAGCACCTACTGTGTGGCAGGCACTCTGCAAGGGGACCTATCAACTGACAAGAGAGAGACAAGCCCTGCCTTCAGGGAGGGTATGCCATGTACAATGAGGTCACTTCAGGAGAACTGGCCTGATCTACTGAATGACAGCATCAGTCATTCAGGGAGGCTGGGGAGACAGAACTACTGAATGACAGCATCATCCCTGGGGATATGAGTGAACAGAGCCATCAACTTTTCTTCCCTGGCCCAGCTAGGATGTGGGCAAGGCTCTTGTCAGACATTATTTTGAGAGAAAATCGGTCTGTAGGTGGGATCGGGCCCAGCCCTGGCTCTGGATGTAGAACTTTGCTGGTGGAAATGTTCTAGCTGGAGCCTGAGTCTCAGGACCTGGGTTTTCCTGATCCATGGGGATCTGGGTGAAACTGCTCGTCTTGTAGCAGGACTTGGGGCACAATGGTGGCACCCAGCAGGGAGAGTGATTCCCCTCTGGCCTGTGAGGAGATCATGGCAGGGGGCGGCATGATAGCATTGGGAATGTGACACAGGGGTGGTAGCAGGGCTCCTCCAGGCACCCAAAAGACTTCTCTGGGCCTTAGGCCCACGCTAGAGTTTGGAGCGAGATGAGGGTGGGGATCAGATTCCTCCCCCAGAGTTCCCAAGTCATTGAGTCTGGCGTATCCCGCCTTCCTTTCCCAGGGGAGAGACTCACTCTGGATGAAGATGGGAAAGTTGTCATTGACGTCTTGCAGAGTAACCAGCACGGTGGCTGTGCCTGAGTGCCCCTGGAGGCCCTGGGCATCTCGTGCTTCCACCACGATCTCGTACCTGGCCTGTGTCTCTCGGTCCAAGTTTTTGGTTGTTGTGAAAATGAGTCCTACAAAAAGGAATCCCAGGAGGAGCTGTGTCACTGAGGGAACTTTTAGAAAATACACCTGGGTCCCTACCTGGGGAGAAGCTGACTTCCAAGTGCTACCTGACTTAGAGGCTTCCCAGGTGATTCCACTGTTTAGCCAGGTCTGAGAACCTAGAGTCTACAACCCACTACCTGCAAGGCCTGCACTGCGTGACCATAGCTGGCCAAACAGTTTGGTTCAATATTGGTCCTAGCCACCTGTATTGGTCCTAGCCACCTGGATCATTCATTGTGTTGAGAAAGATCCTGAGGCCACATCCAGACTCAGAGTGAAAGAGTGCTGTGATGGATTAGTGATGTCTACCTTAGTATACTGTAGCATAGTAGTGGTGCCCATGCTATGTGTTTGTCATCCCTCTGAAAGACAATCCAACTGTCCTTCCATCTTGCTCCCAAGACTCAGTCCTTATGGGTTTTTTTTTGTTAAGTTATTGAGTGAATAATTACCATGATCCATGCTCTCTCCTTAACTAAGGCTCACAGAAGTTAGTTGACTTGTCTCAGGTTTTTAGAGGGGTTGAGTAGCAGAGCTGTATTGGAAACCAGATCTGTTTGAACCTGTACCCAGAGCTGCTACCCAGAATTTGCTGCTGCTTCTTGGTCACCGCTTAGGTAACAAGGTCCTGATTTTTTCCCAGGATTTGAGTCCGTGTCATATGCACCTGTCTGCTTCCATCTCCTTTGACCAGTCACCTTGTCTATATATATATATGATACTGACCACCTCTATGGGACAGTGTGGTTCTGTGGTTGGTGACACCTATCAGACTGGACTTCCCTTAGTATATGCACATGGAATGTTCACCCCCCCATCCCTCCAAGTCAGTGCCTGCCCAGGAAGTTTCATCACACAGACCAGATTTATCGATGGCAAAATTCTCTTCTCCCTTCAGGATTTGATACATGACAGAGGCGTGATCTGCCACTGTGGGGTCATCTGCATCCATTGCTGTCACACGGATGACCGAGGTCCCTGCAGAGAGAGATTCCTTGTGACTGCCAGGCCCCTGACCCCATTCCTGGAAGAGGGAAGATGGGGCTCAGACTATTCTCTGTCCCACCTTCCCCAAGTCCTGAGGAAGAAAAACCTTTGTTTTCAGAGGACCCTGCTTGGGGTTGAAGTGCTGGCAGTGGTAGGTACCCAGCCAGGTCAGCCATGAAGGGGTCAAAGAGAACAGGTTGTTTGTGAATTTATGGGAGAAATGAGGAAGTTGCTGGAGGGCTTGGGTCAGGAGGAGAAGCCGAGGATAGGATGGGCTGCTTCTACCTCTCCTGGAAGAGTGTGAACATGAGAATGAAAAGATGTCCCAAAGGGGTGGTGTCATGTCTTGCACCCCCTTGAACTCCAGGGTCTCATACTCAGCAGAAAGATCTGATCCCAGGGCCTTGGCCTGAGACCCTGGACTAAGGTGGTGAAGAGGGAAGCTCTTTTCTGACACTCTCTGGAGGTTGGGGGATATCTTAAGAAGTAAACTACTAACCTCCTGAGCCCAGGGTCCAGACCGGTGACACACCTTGGGACCAGGGTTCTGTCCCCCAACTCCACTCCTATTTGGCCCCTAGAGATAACTTTTCTTGCCTTAGTGGTATGGCTTGGCATTCTTTCTGTGCAAAAGCTATTCTCTTGGTGTGCTAATCCTGAGAGTCAAAGGTTTGTTCTGAAGAGTAATGAGATGTGTATATGTCTCTGATGGCCAGGATCAGGATCAGGGCTCAGTCTGTGACTAGGCTCCAGAGCTCAGTTCATGAACAGGATCAGGGCTTAGATTGTGACTAGGGTCAGGCTTAGTCTGGGGCCAGGTCAGAGTTTAATCTTTAGGGACCAATATTTCTTTCAAGTCATATAAAGTGGCAACACAGACTGCCCTGAACTCTCAGAATTTTGATGCCAAGCAGTGAATGACTGGTGTGAGAGGTGTCCCCAGGCTGGGGATTAGAGAGGGAGTGAGGGGAGGGACAGACTGGGCACATACCCACAGCTGACATTTCAGGCACTGATGCATTGAACAACCGTTGTGTGAACACAGGCCAGTTGTCATTCACATCGTGAACTTTGATGGTGAAGTTAGAAGGAGGCTCTAGGTTTTTGTTGGTGTCTTTGTCCACGATGAGGGCCACTAGTTGGTACTCAGAGATCTTCTCTCGGTCCAACCTCTCAAAGGCATACACGTCTCCTGTGTCTGCATTGACCCGGAAGACTTTGCCGGCAGACTCTCCTTTGAGCAGGTACTTGGCATTCTTGCGATTCACACTTGACTTGATCTAGGAAAGAAGAGACACCATGAGCTGGGGATAGAATTGAGTGAGTGTGTGTGACAGTGTGTGCCCACATGAGTGTGCACATGCATGCGTTAGGTATGGCTGTATGCAGGTGTACACATGTGCATGTTTGCACATGTATGTATATGTGTATGGGCCTGGCCAGGGGTCCTAAATGTGACACTGAGCATTTTTTGGGAGAGTGAGGACAGAGTCTCACTCACTCCATTGCCCAGGCTGGAGTTCAATGGCACGATCATATCTCACTGTAACCTTGAATTCCTGGGCTCAAGTGATTCTCTCACCTCAGCTTCTTGAGTAGCTAGGACTAACAGGCATGCACCACCATCCCTAACTAGTCTTTTAATTTTTTTGGTAGAGACAGAGTCTTGCTATGTTGCCAGGCTAGTCTTAAATTCCTGATCTCAAGTGATCCTCCCACCTCGGTTTCCCAAAGTCCTGGGATTACAAGCACGAGCCATCATACCCGGCTGACATCGAGGTTTTAAACAAGAGCCTCTGACTATTCAACAGTGAGTTGTTCTCAGCCAGGTCCCTGCAAACACCAAACTGAAGCGAGTTGCTTAGCAGTGGCCCGATGTACCTACGATGGTGCCTGAATTTAGTAGGTGCTTAGAATACACTTTTTGAGTGTGAGAATATACTTAGTGCCATTGGAAGGCAAGGATTATTTTTGAAATTGCTTAATCTCTCTGAGTTGTGGTTAGCACATTTGTAAAATGGAAATCATATTGCTTCTGATGTTGAGCTGCTCTAATGAGTAGAACAGCACTCTGGGAAGTGAATTCCAGGAAACACTGGCCTCTATTGCTTTATTACACAAAACGGGGTCCCTGCCGGTGATGAGCTTGGGCTGGCTTGTGTCAGCTTGGCTTCTGAGAGCCAATTTAAATGTCCTGGAATATTTGTGGGCTGATAGTCAAACATAGTCATCATTAGAAATTAAGCTATATAAACTTACAATTAAATGCATTATATTAAAAGCAAAGGTAACAGACACTTGGAGTTCATCACACCCTAATTATTTGACTGCATTTGGCTATATTCTTGAGGTTATTCATGTCTATTATATCTGTATGATGGAAACATTAAATCATGATGTGTTCATGCACATCTTCTTCCCAACTCGGCCTTCAGTGACATCATGTTGACAGCTTTAAATCAGACGTGGCTAGAGTATTTACACCATGGAAACTGGCAGATGCTACAAATCAAGACCTTTTCCCCTGGAGAGACAATTGTCATTTATCAGTGTACCACTGGTTCCAGTCAATTGGGTTGTGAAATGGTACATAAAATGTTCTACGTTTAGAGATTTACAATGTCCAGTCCTGCAATAAAGAACTCCAATGAGTTTTGTTTAACTCAGGAGTTTTCATACTTATTAGACCACTGAACTAATTTTTCTTTGTAATATGTACTACTAGTGTCCCAAGAAGTAAGATTGGAAACTAATTTTTGTAAAGCATCTTGCACGGAGCAGGGGTCTCAATAAATGCTAGTTATTATTAATAATAGAGCCATAGGTTAAAGGATATTAGAAGGTTAAAATAGCTAAACATTCCACTTAAAGAATCTTTTAGAAACAGAGAATATTAGGAAGATAATAGTATTTCATGCGTGTAAGATGATACTCTCATAGAAGGTTAGAATGTCAAAAATAGAATTCAATTAGATTAAAAAATATAAATTGGTGCTATAGAAAGTGCCAGGGCCCTGCTGGGAGCACAGAGACAGCTCAGATCCCATTGTAGCTCCCAGGACTTAGGTTTGAAGCTGGCACCATGAGAAAGGGCAACACTTAAGGGTCAAATGGAGCCAGGGCCTTGCTTGGTGTCTGGTGAGGACTTTTTAGAAAGTTTGGAGTCCTCCAGAGAACCGAGAGAGCTGGGGGCTCAAAAGAGAAGAGGGAGGTTCTAGAAGGATGTGGTCACAGCCCATGAGGTCTGGAAAGTATGTCCAGGGCTTAGTAGTAGTGCAGTCATTGCAGCCCTTGGTGGGAGCAGTGACTGGATAGTGGGATGAGAAGTCAGATGGTAGAGTGTAGAGAAGAGTCTGGAAGGCGAGGAGAGGGAGGTAGGGAGTGAGGACCCTCTCCCTAGGAAGGAGAAGGGTGAGCAGCAGTTGGTTGTGGTAAAGCCTCCTGGAACAGGACTGTGGCGTGCAGGGGGCAGTAGCCTTATGAGGTGGTCCCAGGGCCTAATAGCCAGGACATACGATGAATAGCCAGACAGGTGGTAGGCAGCAATGTCCCAGCTCTGTGGCCTTCAGTGACAGTGGGGACTGAAAGAGAAGGGGACAGTCTGGGGCCCTTTGTGAATTGCTCAGGGTTAGGAAAAGATGACAGTCTTCCAGCTTGGCTCTGGGTGAGTGTGTTTGGACCCATGTGGGCAGGAAGGGTGGGGGGAGCAAGTCAGCGTGGGTCTACTTTACTGGAGTTCTGCATAAAACTTTGCATGTGACTATCTAGTTTCTGCTTTCCTTCCTTCCAAGTTTTCTTCATTGGACTTAATTTTTTTTTAGAACAGTTTCAGATTTACAGAAAAATTGAGAAACTAGGACAGAGAGTTCCTAAATGCCTGTTCCCTAGCATTGAGACCTTACATTAGTGTGGTATATGTGTTGTTAGTAATGGACCAATATTGTTACTTTATTATTAACTCAAGGCTATTGTTTATGTAGATTTCTTTAGTTTTTACCTAATGTCCTCCTTTTGTTCCAGGATCCCATTCAGGGTACACATTATATTTAATTGTCATGTTTCTTTAAGCTCTTCGTGACTGAGACCGTTTCTTAGACTCCCATTGCTTTTGATGACCTTGACAGTTTTTAGGAGTATTAGTCAGGTGCTTTGTAAGATGATCCCTCCCTACTGGAATTTGTCTGATGTTTTCCTTGTGACTAGGGTTATAGGTTTCTGGGAGCCTGATCCCCTTTTCTAAGATGACCATGTGAGGGGGGACCACAAAAAAACCCAAAATTTATTTATTAAAAATTGTGAGTTTATTCTTACATGTTTAAACTTCAGTCGACTTCAATGTACTCTGTTTGATGAGATATACCTATCAAGATGCTTTTTCACTGCTCAAAACAGTTTTTGGATTCATCAATTTTGATGTGTTTTAGTGCTTCTGTGGTTTTTTTGTTTCATCTTTTCCACATTGGCAAAATGTTTCCTTTTGAGGACTTTTTCATCCAAGGAAACAAAAAAGTCACTTGGGGCAAGATGGGCTGAGAGGGAGGGTACGACATGCGGGTTATGCTGTTTTGGGTCAAAAACTCCTGAAAACTCAGCACAGTGTAGGCAGGTGCGCTTGTAAATCACACAACATTAAATGGGCAAATGCGTTGAAAGAATCTATTTTTTTTTTTTTTTTTTGAGTTTGAGTCTCACTCTGTCACCCAGGCTAGAGTGCAGTGGCATGCTCCCGGCCACCACAGCCTCGACCTGCTGGACTCTGGTGATCCTTCCGCCTCAGCCTTCCAAGTAGCTGGAACTACAGGTGCGCTCTACCATGCCCGGCTAATTTTTTGATTTATTGTAGAGATGAGGTCTCGCCAAGTTGGCCAGGCGGGTCTTGAACCTGCGGGCTCAGGCAATCCACTCACCTCAGCCTCTCAAAGCACGGGATTACAGTCTGAGCCCGGTGAAAGAATCTTAAAAAAAAAAATTCAGTGAAGCAGAATGCAGCCTCTAACAACAATGTTAGTTAGTACACTGATGTCAGTGGGTTCCTAGAATACATAATTAGCAGGGAAAGCTTGTATTACAAGAAGCCCGCTCTTCAAAAAAAAAAATTCTGTTTTTTTGGGGTCCCTCATATATTTGGCCAAACATCTCAGTGTCAAAAACCATGCTGACTCATAACTGTGGATTCTGAAAGCCGCTCAATGTTCGCTCCCATTGTCCATCCACATCTGTAAATAAAAGCTCCAGACTGTTCTTGACAAACAAGGACTTCCTTCCCTCAGATTACATCCTCGAGGACTAGGAGGTGATCTTTGGAGCCCAGTCTTTGCCTCTCCCAAGCAACCTGTTTCTTCCCAGGGTTGGGACCACATGTGGCTCCTCTGTCCCCCAACTCAATACCAGGTGCCAAGTGAACACTGTTTGCAGATGACGGCAGGCCGGGCAGTCTTCCTGCTGCCTGAGACCTTGGGCAGGCCCTCCAATGGATGCCTTGTTGGGGCTGTGCAAGACATGATGCAGGTGGCCTCCACATTCCACAGGCTTTCCCTGACTCACTCTGAAGATCTTTCCTGGGGCCGGCCATTCCATTCAAAGACTGAATCATGGTACAATAGTAGGTAGGTTGACGACACTTCCCTCTATGACACAGAGCTCACTTTTATGTTGAGAGTCAGGAACTCACGTTTTCCTGGGGCTAGGTTCTCCTAGGGCTGTGTCCTGATCTCACTGTGTGACCTTGAGCAAGTGTCTGCCCCTCTGGGTTGGCCATGCTGGGGGATTTAGAGTCCAGCCATTCTTGGGAGCTGGAGGAACAGTCACTGGCTGGGGACGGGGCTCTGAGTGGAGATTTCTCAGCTGGCCCTATTCCTTCCTTTGGCTGCTAGGGCATTTCTGGAGCCAGAAGTGGGCTTTTGCATCAAAGGGCCCTTTTCAGCCTATTTCTCTGTGACCAGACAGCACCCTCATCACCACCATTTGTGGGATTCTTTGTCTGATGTATGCTGCCCTTCTCTAACTCTTTCTGTAAAGAGCCAGATAGCAAATATTTTTGACTTGGCTGGCCTTATAGTGTCTTAGCACAACTACTCAACTCTGCCATTGTAGCATGAAAGCAGCCATTTGCAAATGAATGGGTGTGGCTATGTTCCAATAAACTTCCAACAAAACTTTATTTACAAGACCAGGCAGTGGGCCATGTTGTATCAGTAGGTGGTAGTTTGCTTAGCTCTGCTCTAGACCACCATTTCCATGAGGGTGGGGACTGTCTCTGTCTTTGCCCACTGTTGCTGTCCTTCCAACACCCAGTTCACTGCTTGGAACTGTCCATCCTTTCTCTAGTACATTAACTTTTTTTACTCCCAACATTTTGATGCCAAGAAGCTGACATGTGAGATTTTAATGCACTTGAAAGAAACTTTCTTCCTCACTGAAAACTCTTGAAATACATGATCCATCTACCCGCCATTGTGTGTCAAATTTCAACACTGGGAACATTCCTTCAAATTGGAGCAGATGGCTTTGACATTGATGACAATTTGACATGGTGAGGCAATTCAGTAGTCACTCAAATAAGCTCCAAGTTCTAGGAGAATGGGCTTGGGATGGGCACATTTTAAAGGAGGATGAAGTGAGGGTCAGAACTTGAGGTACTTCCCTGGAGGGCAGGCTCGGGTCAGGCACCTCATTATGGAAGATCTGGAACCTGGGGAGCTGTGTAGGGTCACAGGGAACCAGAGAGGGAGAATCTGAGAGGAAGAGGTTTTTGAGGACATTCAGAGGCCTAAGTATAGGTTGGCAAACTATGGTCTGGATGATTAATTTTGTCACCAGCTCAATTTTGTCAAAGACTATTCAGATCTTTCCTAATCTCTCAAATGGGAACATTTCATGGCAGCCTTTACTGGCTCTGCCTTAAGCCCTAAAGTCCCTGGGCAGGGTGGCCTCCTCAACCTGAGCATGGGATGGCCCTTCTGTCAGTTATATCTGCTCCATAGACCAAGGTATGGGAGAAAGTAAAACATAGTGCTCACCATCACCTCCACCACTACCACCAACACTATCACCATCACCTCCACCACTACCACTATCACTATCACTATCAGCTTCAGTGCTACCACCGTCACTATCACCATCACCATTACCTCCACTGCTACCACCATCACTATCACCATCACCTCACCACCACCACTATCACTATCACCATCAGCTCTACTATCACCACCATCACTTCTACCACTACTACCATCATATCACTATCACCTCCACCACCACCATTATCACTATCACTATCACCTCCATCACTATCACCATCACTATCACTGTCACCTCCACTACCGCCATCACTACCACCATCACTATCACTATTACCTCCACTACCACCATCATCATCACTTCCACTATTACCTCCACCACCACCACCATCACTACCACCATCAGTACCTCCACTACCACCATCACTATCATTATCACCTCCACCACCACCACCACCATCATCACTATCACTATCACCTCCACCACAACCATCACTATCACCATCACCTCCACTGCTACCACCGTCACTATCGCCCACCACCACCATCGCCATCACCATCAGCCCACTATTACCACCATCACTTCCACCACTACCACCATCACTATCACTATCACCTGCACCAACACTATCATCACTATCACTATCATCTCCACCATCACCACCATCCCCTCCATCATCAATACCATCACCTCCATCAACACTTATTCGTGATCACCATCATCACCATCACCTATCCCTCTACCGTCACCATCACCATCTTCACCACTTTCTCCTTTACTATGACCACCACCACTGAGGTCACCACCACCACCATCACCACCATCTCCTCCACCACCACATCTGCCATCTCCACCATCTCTGCCACTATTGCCATCACCCTCACATCCATCATCTCCACCCCTACAACTACCACAAAATCTATCACTGTGTCTGCGGTTGCTGCTGCTGCTACTGCCACCACCACCACTGCCACCACCGCTACCACCACCAGTTACCGATGGCTTCTCTTGCCCCGAGGCTTGAGCCTTACCTTGCCCACATAATGGGGCAGTGAGGCATTTTTCTCTTCATCAATGTGCATCTGGTTCCAAATCCAGTCTCTCTTTTGGCGCTGGTGGGTGGGCAGCAGGCTGGGGGTATCCTGCTGGACAGGGTGGGCACCTGCTGCTGCCACTGCGGCTGCTGCCAGCAGACCCAAGCAGGCACCCAATGTGGCCACCAGCATCATGAGCCTCTGCATCTTCCTAGGAGGGACAGATCTGGGGAAAGAGGAGAGACACACTCAGGGCATGGTGGTCACTGCCTGAGGATGTAGCAACCCCCGTGGAGAACTGAACTCCCTTGAACTGTTTATTCCTTCATCCTTCACTCTCTGCTGACACCAGCAGAACTGGCCCTGTTTCTGCCCTCAGCAAACTCCCAGGCTGGGAGGTGGAGGACAGACACAGAAACAATTCCTACTCACAAGCCACATGTGCTAGGATGAAAGCATGCTCAGGGGATAGGGGAGCCCAGAGGAGGGTCCTGGAGGGGCAAGGGGCAAGGCTGATGCTGATGGCAGCTCTGAAATCCCCAAGCAGTGGGCACTCAGGTTATCCTCATTGTGCCAATGAGAAAATGAGGCACAGAGATGTTAAGTTTACACTGAAGTAAGTGGTGAGTTGAGAAAAGGAACCCATGTTTCCGATTTCACTGGCTGACCTTTACTGAGCACTTATCATTTGCCTGACAGTGTATCAAGCCCTTCATATGTGCTGTCTCATTTAATCTTCCCTATCACCCTTGAGGTTGGTATAATTGTAGCCCTCATTTTACAGATGAACTGAGAAACAGAGAGGTTTAGTGACATTCTTGAGATCACCCAGACTCTAAGAAGCAGAGCCAGGATTTGAACCAAGGCTGTCTGGCCCCAAAGGTCAAGTCCCTTCCTACTGCTTTCCCTTGACTCCGCAGCTGCTATTGGGTGGGATTCAAAGGCTCCTCTGAACAAACATGCCTGTTCTGGCCAGCCTGACAACCTCTTTGGCAGCTTTACATTGATGCTATCATCAGAAGGCTGGTAGGAAACCTCAAATGTCTTAACCCTGAGGGTCGACTCTTCATCCCAGATCTCACAGAGTGGTTAGCTTAGGAGCTGTCATGAGAACAGGGTCTTGACACGGGAATGGCCTCATAATTTGTGGGGCCCAGGACAAAATGGAAATGTGGAGCTGCTTGTTCAAAGGTCAGGAATTTTGAGACAGAAGAACACTAAACCAAGCATGAGACCCTTTTAAGTGCAGGCCCTGTATCATTGCACAGGTTGTGCACTCTTGAAAGCAGCCCTGTGAGCTAGAGATGTGGGTCACCCAGAGATCAAAGCCTGACTTCATTCTGAATTCCAGGAACTGGAGGTTTTCCACTGCCCTAGGGTGAGTGCAGGCTGTGACCTTGGCCATCATGCCCTCTCAGCCCTGACTTCATCTGTACACCCATCCTAGGTCCCTGTGTCACTGACCTGGAGCTCCTGGGATAGTTTAGGGGCAGAACAGGTGTGTGGGAGTGGGAAGCATGTATCTGTAGAGTGACAAGGACCCATGGGGTACTGGATGGGATGGCCTCCTCCCTTGGCTGTCCTCTGTGGATCACAGGAAGTCTGTAAACTCTGGTGACACTTCCTGAAGTACTGGCACCAGGCTGGCCTCAGTGAAGGCCGAGATGTCAGTGCTGGACCAGCTGACTTCTGGGTCTGCTGACCTTAGCATCCAAATTCCCTGCTTTCTGGCCCCTGCCTCTGGCCCAAGAGGAAGTGGACTGCCCTCAGGTGGTGGACCCTGGAATGCTGGTGCCATGTGCCTGGAAGAAGACCCTGCCCCTTCTGTGCCTCAATTTCCTCAGCCATAAATGAAGGGGTCAAGCTGAAAGAAACCTGGTGCCCTGGAAGAATGTTCCAGGCAAGAGGAAGGCGGTGAACAAAGGCTCGAAGGCGGGTGGGAGAGGTTGGGAGTCTTGGCTGGGAAGCTGGCCCTGACTCAGGGGAGGTGGCATGGGTGACCCCCGTCCCAGCCTCACTGGGCCCAGGCCCTGAGGGTCATTTCCTTCTTTGCCTAGAAAGGAACCGCAAGTCTTGATTCTTCCTCCTTCAAGTGAGAAGTGACTCAAAGAGAATGAAGTAAAATAAATAGAAGTGAAACTCAGAAACAGGGAGAGGGAGTATTCCCAGGCCTTTGGGCAGGACAGGGTGAGAACCCAAGCACTGAGTTGATAGGTGTTAAGTGCCTACGGTATGCATGCTCCATGTAGGCATTGGGGTGCCATGGTAAGTGAGACAGACAGGACCTGCACTCGAAGAATGCACTGTGGTGGAAGCAATAGGAAAATAAATTATGAGGGAAAAATCATCTAGTGATCAGAGATGTTCAGGGAATACAAAATGGGGAACACAACAGAGAGTGAGGGGCCAGCCAGCTGAGCCTGTGGGTGCCAGGGAAGGCCCCTGGGAGAGCTGACATTTAAACTCACATCTGAGTGTCAGTTACAGGACTTGCCAGGGGAAGGAAGAGAATTCCAGGCAGCAGCACTGGCAGGTACTAAGGCCCTGTGGTAGAAAAATGGTTGTTGTATTTAAGGAACCAGAGGTTCCCTGGGCCAGTTAGAAATGAGCGATGGGGGTGGGGTGCAAGAAGAGGTGGACAGGCCAGTATGATAGGCCAAATGATGTCCTCCCCACCCCAAAGTGTCCATATATAAATCCCTGGAACCTGTGAATATGTTACCTCCCATGGTGAAAGGGGTTTTTGGTAGATAAGGAGCTTGAGATCAGGAGATTATGCTGGATTATGTGGGTGGTCCCAGTGTAATCACAGGGTCCTTGGAAGGTGGAGGTGGGAGGGTCAGCATCAGAATAAAGAGGTGGTGACAGGAGACTGAAGTCATTTGAGAGCAAAAGCCTAAGCATGCAGATGGTCTCTAGAAGCAGGTGAGGCAAGGATGAGGATTGTCCCCTAGAGTCCACAGCAGGAATACAGCCCTGAATTTAGCCCACAGAGACCCATGGCCGACTTCTGACCTCCACAACTGTACGATAATAAATGAATACATTTGTGTTGTTCTAAGTCCTCAGGATTGTGGTAGTTTGTTACAGCCATAGAAATGAATGTGACTGAATTGTATGGGGCCTTGAAGGATAGCCTAGGGAGGACTTTCTTCTAAGCTTGGGGAAAAGCAACATGGTCCCATCTGAAGAGATTCTGGCTATGGTGAGGGGACTGGCTGATAAGAGATTAAGGGTGGGCTTGGGGGACCAGGGTGAGGTTGGCACTGTCATCCCAGGTGAGAGTCAATGATGACCCAGAGTAGGTTGGTAGTACAGGGGATGGCCATGGGATGTTTTGGGGGTGAAATTAACTGGACTTGATGATGTATGCCTCATGGGGGTGAGGGGTGGAAATAAATCAAGAATGGCCCCCCAGTCTTTGGCCTGAGCAGCTGCAGAGACACCAGGGCCTTTACTGAGATCTGGAAAATGGCAGGGAGGGGAGGGAGGGTGGATAGAGAGGTGGCACATTTGGTGGGGAGGAAATCAGAGGTTCTGCACGAGCTGTGTGAGGTGCTTATTCAATGTCTCTGTGGCTGTGGCTGGCTGCTGGTGAGACCCAGCCTGGTGTCTGGGGGGCAGCTTGGAGATGGTTACTGTGTGTGGATGGGGTTCAGACCACAAGACTGGGTGACAACACTGTGGACAGCAGGTAGCTGGGGAAGAGAAGCGGCCAGGATAGCCCCAGGGCCCCTTCCCTCCTCCATCTGGTGACCTCGTCCTTTAGAGTTGAGCTCATACGTCCTCCTCTGGGCAGCCTTCCCTGGTCCCCGCTTCGCCTGCCTGTCATCTTCCCTCAGTCCTCTGAGGGGACTAACTTGCAGCTTCTTCTCTTTCTTGGAGAACTTCTTGCCATTGCTCCCGTGTACATCTTCCCTTCTCCCCAGTGCCCAGTCCCAACTGACACACAGCTCTTTCCTCAGGTGCAGGGTGACAGCTACCATTGCAGACTCTTTGGTGCATAGAAGCTCAGTGGCACTGCTTTGTTGCAGTATGACTGTAGGCCAGAGGCTTAGCCTCTCTGAGGCTTACTGTCGTCATCTGTACAATGGGGACACTAGTATCTACCTCTCAGAGTTGTTTTCACACCTGAATTAAAAAGTATTTGCAATGTGGCCAATGAACAGTAGCTAAGAATGAAACCAAACACATCTGAATCCTTGAGGACCCTCCAGTCCTACCCCACCGAGTGAACTATTTACCCTTCTTGTTTCTCAATACTCAATCATCTAGGGGATTTGCAGACTAGTCTGTTCACCCTCCCTGTCTTGGCAGACACACTCCTTCCACTCCCAACATCCTCTGCTCTGGTTGCCCCTAGACTCCCAGAAGGCCTCTGGCTTCTGTTTGTGTTTGACTCATAGGGGCTCCTGCTGGGAGGAGGGAAGTGAGGGCCTGTTTGGATAGGTTAGTGTTCTCAGTGCTGACCGCAGCCATCAGCCAAATGGATACAGTCATGTACTACAAAATGACTTTTTGGTCAATGATGGACCACATATGCAATGGCTCTCTAAGATTATAATAGAGTGGAAAGAGTCCTATTACCTGGTGACATCATAGCTGTCATGATGTCACAGTACAACACATTACTTACGTGCTTATGGTGACACTAGTGTAAACAAGCCTACTTTAGAAACTTCACAAAGTAAAAACTTTATAGTAAGTGAAGGTTAATTTACTACTGAAGAAAGAAAAATATCGTTAGTAAATTTTTTTTTTTTTTGAGTTGGAGTTTCACTCTGTTGCCCAGACTGGAGTGCAGTGGCCGCTCCTGGCCACCGCAGCCTCGACCTGCTGGGCTCCGGCGATCTTTCTGCCTCAGCCTTCCAAGTAGCTGGAACTACAGGTGCGCACTACCACGCCTGGCTAATTTTTTGATTTATTGTAGAGATGTGGTCTAGCCAAGTTGCCCAGGCGGGTCTCGAACCCGCGGGCTCAGGCAATCCACTTGCCTCGGCCTCCCAAAGCGTGGGATTACAGGCTGAGCCACTGAGCCCGGCTATCTTTAGTAAATTTAGTGGAGCCTTGGTGTGCAGTGTTGATAAGGTCTGTAGTTGTATGTAATGTCAAAGGTCTTCACAGTCGCTCACGGACTCACTCAGAACAATGTCCAGTCCTGTAATCTCTGGTTGTGGTGAGTGCCTTATTCAAGGGTACCTTTTAAAAGCTCTTCTATGCCATATCTTCACTGCATCTATTCTGTGTTTAGATCTATTTAGATATGCAAGTACTCAGAACGTATTTCTCAGAAAGTAGTCCCATCATTAAGCAGCACGTGACTATAATGACATTGGACTTCAATAAAGCAGAGTCCACTGGTCCCAGGCTAGGACTGCATGGCTCAAGGGGAACATTTACCCTGTGGGGGGCTTTGGCTGGCCACTCACACAAGATGATCTCTGAAGGTGCAGAAAAACCCCTTGGATTCTATTGTGTGTCCTGCGGAAGTCTGGCTGTGAGCCCTGGAGAGAAATCCCTTGGTGCACACAGGTCACCTTCAAGCTCCTGCTCTCTGAAGGGACTGGCACTGGCTCTCATAGAGCTGCCCCACATCACCAGCATGTCATTTCCTAGGGCAGGGGCAAGTCTGCCTGCTAAACTTTCTTGTCAGTCAGCTGTTGGTGAGGAGGCGGGACCTTGGAAATGGGGAGGGGTAGGGGTTTTGGGGAGATGGGAATCACATAATCCTGTCTCTGTCCCCATGCTGGAGTCCTGAGCACCCTCCTTCTTGCCGTGAACCTTCCCTTCCAGACAAGGCCCTTACTTGTCTGACAATCATTTCTCCTCCTCCTGATGGAGAAATCAAGCCAGCAAGATTTGCTGCAGCAACAGCTGAAAACAGAATGTCCCTCACCTGCAGCCTCTGGAGGTGTGGTCAGAGCCTCTGTATTCTTTTAGCACCTTTTCTTTCAGCGAGTAAGAGTTACATCTTGATTGTTCTCAGTAGTTTTCTGAGAGACTCAGGCTGTTGCTAGGTGGATCTGGGGTTCTGCAGACATTCAGAGCATCTGAGGAGTTTGGAAGTGATTTCTGTGCTCAAAAATTTCCAGCTGAACAGTCTGGGGACTTGCCTGACTATGGTGGTGAGCTGGGAGGCTACCCTTGGCCACTCAGGTATGAGTGCAGGGTACACAGAGGCCAGGTGCCTGCCTGTGTCCCTGTCATCCAGGATGCTTAACGATGCCCCATCCCTGGGCTGTGTTAGAGGGTTTGGGAACAGCATCAAATGGATGAAGGTGGGTTCACTGTGCCCTTGGTCAGTCTGGGGAGATCTGAATGACCTCAAATTAGAGGACAGAAAGAGTGGACTACAGCCTCTGGTGAGCGGGCAGGGAGCCCAGGAGAGCAGCAGAGGAACCTTGAAGAACAGAGGGGACTGCTGGACTCAGCCATGCCTGGATGGGATGGGAGGTCAGGATCCAGGAGATCCTGGGGTCCAGATCTGTATCTACAGTCCGTGGGGTCACTGAGGTCAGAGCTCAGACGCAGGTCTGGGGACTGAGGAGTACTCTGAAGGCTGAATCAGCTGGGCAGCCTGGAACAAGACAGGAGTCCTCTAACTCCTTCTGTCTCTCTTCAGCTTCCTCTAAGTGTAGGATGTTAATTCTCTGGGAATCTTCCCACTCCCACAGACTTGGTCACCCCTTCTCTGCCTTTGCATTTGCTGTCCTCTCTCTTCTGCCTGGGTTTGGGTCACATGTCATCACTTCTCTGAAGCCCTCTCTAGAGCTGTGGGGTTACACACTCAAGAGTCATTTATTGAATATATACTATGTGCCAGGTACTGAACTCCACATGGGAGCAAATACAGGTTCCACCTCCATGGTGGAGAGGGACACTAATTCAGGACGAAAAATGCATGGTTTTAAATTGTGACATGTGCTTTGATGGAGGAATACAGGACATTGTGAGAGGGCATGGGAGACAGCCCTGATTGGGCTGAGGGTTGCAGTCCCAGGAGTGAGTCCCGCCTCTCTCACTGACTCATTGTGAGATGTCAGGTGAAGCCCCCTTTGGTCCCTTTCTTTTTGAGGGCTCCCATCTGTCTCTGAAGTTTGGCCTTGAAGATTGACTCAGCTCTGCATGCTTTAAATTCCAGTGTCAAAAGGGAGGGGGAAGGCACTGGAGCCACCCCTCTTGGGACCTCCTAATATCCCCTGCCTTTGTAGCTACACAGACCACAGGAAGTCTGAGCCCGCTAAGAGTCCCTCAGTGGGGTGTCCAGGCAAATGACCCTGGGCTGGTCCTGCCTCTGACCACCAGGCAGATCCCTGCCTTAGACCTGATCAGAACCTTAGATTCCAGTGACTGAGACTGGGCTTTGACAGTGTTGGGGGGGTGTTGTTGAACAGGCTGGAGGACCCTGGGACTGGGGCAGAGGAAGTCTTCAGGTCAAGGACACACACAGCATCCTCAGGCCACACAGACTCACAAAGCCCCCAAATGTGCCTTCACAAGTACATGCCCCTGTCCACAGGCCTCAGCCCCTGCCCACTCCCGCAGAGCTCTTCCATGCAGGCCTGGCTGCTCTGCCCTCCCCCAGCACACCCGCCTTCAGCAAGGATAAGATCTGGCAGCTGAGCCCAGCTCCAGGGAAAGCCTCAGAGGGTGGATGGGACACTCAGTCCCAGCCCAGCCTCCCACAGGCTCTGGACTCTAGCCCAGAGACCCTGGGTCAGGCATGAGGGCAGGGCAGTGGGAGGGGATGGCCCAGAACACGCAGGAGGTGTGCCTGTCGGAGGGGCCACTGGAGCCCAGCTCCATGTGTGGCCCTCCCCACAGCCCTCCCACTCACACCTCGAGTCTCAGTCCAGGACTGTGGTGCGGGAATCTCTGAGCTGCAGGCCGTCCAGTCTATCTTCTGTCTCCTAATGGGTTAGCGCCAAGCTTCAGGGAGGCATCTACCCTACCCAATGATCCCCAAATGCCTCCAGGGACTCCCAGATTGTCTGTTTGAGTGTTGGCATTTACTGCTGGGCCCTGGCATACATAGGCATTGGAAGGATGAAGGGTGAGGCCCCAGAAGCCTTGGGAGTAGGGTTTGGCCAGGCAACCATGGGCTGGCCCTTTGGTGCTTTCTCCTGGTTTGTTGTTTCGGCCCTGGGATCTGCTCCCATGGGTCCTAGGCCTGCTCCCCTGCCCTTGGGTTGGGTTCTGCCTGCAGCCTCCCCCACTTTGGTTCCCCTTACAGCTGCTCCCTTATGGACCATTCCTCCCTGGCTTCTTCTACCCAAGGCAGGAGGAAGTCCAGCTCTTGAACCAGCCTTCCAGGCCCAGCACGCTGTGTTCTCTGTCCCCCTGCCAGCTCTCCTCTCCTTCACCTTCCTGCCCCTTCCAGCCATGAAGAGAACTAGAAGCTTCCTGCCCTTCCTCTCACTAGTAGATTTTTTTTGCACATGCTGTCCTCTCTGCCTGGAATGCCCTCCCTTGCTGTGTTTCTGGGGTAAACACTTCTCTTCACCTGTCTCCACAACCTCTGCCTCCTGTCCTGAGTGTCTCTGCCCAGGCAGGCTCTGGGCCTATGTTTCCACTTCATCCTAGCATCCAGGTGCATGAGCTCAAAGCCCCAGATCTGGGGGTGGCAAAGTCTCCACTGCTGCCTGTTGAATGCAGACCTGTCTGGTTCTGGTCTCACAACCAGCTTCCTCCCAGCTCATGGGATTTAAAACCAAATCTGGGGCAGGCACTGTGGCTTATGCCTGCAATCCTAGTACTTTGGGAGGTGGAGGCAGGAGGATTACTTGAGCCCAGGAGTTTGAGACCAACCTGAGCAACATAGTGAGAGCTCGTTTCCAAAAAAATAAAAATGAAAAAATTAGCCAGGCATGATGGTACACACTTGTAGTTTCAGCAACTCAGGAGGCAGAGGTAGGAGGATTGCTTGAGCCCAGGGGTTCAAGGTTGCAGTGAGCTTTGATCGTGCCACTGCACTCCAGTCTGGGTGATAAAGTGAGACCTTGAATCAACCAATCAATCAATCAATACATACATACACTATTTCCAGACTATGCCTAGGGTGGGCAGAGTAAGTGAAATCGTTGATATACCTCAAAAAAGTTCCTCTTGCCCCCACATAGCTCCCCTGGTGGTTCATCATACTATTACACACACCACTGTTAGCACTTTGATCCTTTGAGGACAATAATATTATCTTTCTTAAATGTTCTCAATTTATATGCAAATACCACTGGCACTTCTTGAGGCAGGGCAGCAAAACAGAACTCATGGGCTGCCACATGTCTTTTCTGACACCCATGGCAGACATCACCAATCAATCATAGTGTTCATTCCCACTAAACTTAAACTTAGGCCCTGAATCCTCGATATGATCTTTGAAGTAGAGGCTACTCATTGACCAGACCTAGTCTGTGATGTGAAACTAACCTGTGCGGGGTCTCTGGACTGCAGGGCATTCAGCCTACCTCCTAATTGGTCAGTTCCAAGCTTCAGGGAGAGAATGCCTACCCTAGAGAGCTTTTCCAGTTTCCTCTGGGCTTCCCAGGACTGTGTTGCAGTGGGGGCGACAGAATGAGCCCCACATACCTGCCTGCTTGCACCTTCCCAGCTGCTCATGAGCTGTGTGGCCTTGGGCCCATCTCTTGCTCTCTGATCCTCAGTTTTCTTATCTGTAGTGGAGGCAACAGAAGCTGCCTCTGTAGGCAGGATGAAATGAGATCATGAGCCCAAAGTCTGGCACTGTAGGTGCTCAGTAAGAGTGTGGGTATCTTGACTCCCGTCTATTCACTCATTCAGCCGGATGGCTTTGGCTTCGACTGACTGACTCACTCCTGACCTCATTCCCTGGTTCTGTCCTGGGCCTGCCTCCTACTCCCCTCTGTTCCAGAAGGAAATCTCATTCTTCGCCTTCCTGGTCCCACCCTGTGGGTCCTGCTTCCTCCTCCTTCTAGTACCTGTACCTGCCAGGGTCTGACTGTGGCCTAAGAAGGACAATCTGGAGGTCCCTGAGGCTCAGACTGCAGAGGGGCTGCCCAAGGCCTCTCAGCATCCAGGGCTCCTGTTCTTCCCCAGGAAGCCATCTGTGATAGAGCCTCCTGACACCAGCATGAACCTGGATCAGAATAGGCTTCTCAGCATCTTCTCAGCCAGAAGCAAGCTCTTGAGTGCAGAAACTGTCTCCTAGAACATTTCTTCCCTCCTTACTCGTAGCTACAGAGAAGGAATTCAGACACCATTAATGGGTCCGTGTGAATGAAAGGGCCGAACATTTTTCCTGGGATGGTGGTCTTCGTGTCCCTGAGGCAGCAGTGGTGCCGTGAGTCATCCAACTTTGGAGAGTGTGGCCCCCTTAGGCTTCCTGCCCTCATGTCCGGTCCTTGTTCAGCAACACAATAGCTCAGGCTGAGAAGGCAGGGTGAGAAGCTTAACCCCTTCAGGGCAGTGGACACCTCCCCTGCCCCTCACCATAATAAGCCTGGGTTGGCAAGGCTGCCCAGGGGCTCTACAGCTCTTGGGGTACTCGGAGGCCACCTGCTGCCCTCCCATCGCCCAGGAATGAGCCGAGGCTCCTGGTCCTGGCTCTGGTAGCCTGAGGGATCTAAAAGATCCCTCAGGCCATGCCGCCCTCCCCCCCACCCATGTCTTCTGAGCTGCCTCCTCTGGAATGCCCTTTGATCTCTCCAGCCAGAATTTGACCTGCTCATATACACAAGAAGTATTCACATCAGGGAGAGATCCTGGTACATAGCAGGTACCCAGGGGTGCTCTCCAAGGGAAGAGCTGAGTCCACGTCCTCCCACTAGCTCCCATCCTGTTCCCCTGCTGAGCGCCTGACCCCTCACTGAAGGGGGCTTGACCGAGGTTCAGACATCCACAGCTACATCAGTTCTGGGGTAGCAGGTAAATTTAGCTGCCATTCCTTAAAGGTCTCCTGCAATGAACCACTCCCAGCTCCCAGGGTGTTAATGCACTCGATTCACTGAGGGAAAAGCTGTTTCTCCCATTTTACAGATGAGAAACCTGAGACCTGGAGGAGCTCAATGGTGTGGAAAGAATCTGGGCTTCAGGGTTGAGATCCTGATTCAAATTCCCATACCAAGGCTTACATCTCCAAATTTCAGTTGCCTCCACTGAGATATGAAGAAAGAAAATGTCTACCTCACGGGTTGTTAGTAAAATAATAATGAGCCCCCATCATCTCTAGTTACCACAGTGAATTGCAAAATGCTTCGCTATGACCATTGTTCAGACAAACAAATGGAGGTTTGAAGCTTTTGGGTAACATTCCCAAGGGCACACCAAAGCAAACAGGAGAGCTGGGATGTGCACTCAGCTTTCACAGCAGACCTCCTGCCTTCCAGGCTTTCTGGGGGACTTCTCTTGGCTGTGAGGCCCTCAGGGCCCTCAGGAGCTCAACTTTGGGTGCTGGAGGCAGAAAGGGTGGGCCACCTTCCTGACTACAGTTCCCTCAGCACACAGTCAGCCCTTGCGGTGTTTGGGGCAGGGAAGGAAGGGGATCTCATAGGCAGGGCCTCAGGTGCCTAGAGCCAAGCTTCAGCTTGCCTGTTCTGAAAATGGGGACACTGGCTGACAGAGAGAGGCCGAGGTTCAGAGCTCCTCTTTCAGGGCTGCTCCCCACATCCCAACACAGAGCCTTGGGTGGGGTGTGGGTAGGGGACTGAGGGGAGTGCATCAGGCCTTGGTAAGTCCTTTCCAGCAGGAGAAAGGGCACTGAGGGGAAGCCAAGGCCTGGGTGCCAGCCCTCTGCCCTGGCATTCTGGGCGACTGAGGCAGAATCCTCCTCTCTCAACCTGGCACTGTTGAAAGCCAGTGGGCCCTGGGGCCACACCAAATTGGACAGGCTACTTGTGGGTGAGCCGAGCCCTCACCCCCTCCCTCAGCCCTGAGATGCCCATTTGTGCCCCTGGCACCACCGCTGGGTGTACCTTCCCCAGGCCCGCCCCAAGCTGAAAAGGGACCCAGCCTGCCCTCAAGACGGAGGCAGCTATCCCCCTGGGAGCCTGACGATGCCCATTCTACAGATGGGGAAGTTAAAGACCCTCCCATCTTGGGCACAGGGTGGGAGATCTGGGGTGGAGTGGAGTGAGGGAGCCCACTCACCTCGCCCGTGGGCTGAAGGGTATCTCCGTTCCGTCGGATAGTCTGTCTGTCAAGGCCGAGTGTGGAGTGGAGTTCTGTGGAGCTCCGTTGACTGCCTCTGGAGGGGAGCCACACCCTGCCGGCGAGGGAGGCCTGGCCACCGCCCCTTCAGGTTTTCCAGCTGGCCCTGGCCCACTTCCCCCCGGGATGGCTTCCTGTTATTGTTCCTTTGTGAGGCCTGGGCTGGCTGCAGATAGGCAGGCCCCACGGTGGGTGGTTGCCTGGGCCCAGAATACCTATCTCCACGGAGGCCTGGTCCCCGCCTGGGAAGCTCCACTGGGACCCCAACTTCAGGCCTCAGCTCTGGGGCCTTAAGCCCAGCACCTGCCAAGAACTTGGCTCTGAGGGCCTTGGGCCCGAAACATCATATCAAACCCTCCTTGGAACAACAAAGGCTGGTGTCATCACCCCTATTTCAAAGCCCAGGATACTAAGGCTCAGCGGATTTAAGGTGCTTGTCCACTCAGCTGGGGTGGAGCAGAGCTGGAAATCCTGGTGAGCCAGCCCAGCCTCCCAGCTTGATTTGCTGTGATGACTTATGACATCCTTGGGTGCACAGACTTTAAAATTGATGGGGAGATTTCAGGAGATTGAAAACAGATAGCGCTCTTGGCTCTGGAGGGCCAGGTCAGCTTCTCCCTGGGGTAGGCGTGGTCTCCAACTCTAAGGCTCCCACCTGGGTCTATGCAGGTCATTTGGGTTTAGAAATATTGGTTGGAGTCAAGTGATCTGGGTCTGCTTCTGATGTGACATTGGGCCAGTCATGTCCCCCAGAGCCTCAGTTTTCTTATCTGTAAAATGGGGTTTATCAAAGCCTCAACTTCATAAGATACTTGTGATAAATAAGAATCAAAGAGGAGCTTGGAAAGTAGTGAAGGCAGAGGCTGGACCAGAGCCCCTCAGAACTAAGAGACTGGGGGAGGGTCAGGCTGAGGGCTGAGAGTCTATTTATCATGAGAGTCACAGCAGGATCTTCTGGAAAATGCAGGGCATTTTTGGTTCACCCCAGGGCAACCGACTTGATATCTCCCAGGGCAGTCCCCAATCTTTCCTTTGAAGAGTTGCTTCTGTTTTTCCATAGGGAATGGCTGGGAAGTCTTGAACTCATTTCATTATACAGCTGGGCATACAGAGACCCTGAGAGGGAAAGGGCCTTGCCAGGGGCACCCTGAAAGTCAGACAGTAAGATGGAGAGTGGGATGGATGAATGTTTTTGTTTTTATTTTTTATTTTTTGGGGGGGTCTCACCCTGTCTCCCAGGTTGAAGTGCAGTCGCACTCTCACAGCTACCAGAGCCTTTACCTGTACTCAGGTGATCCTTCTGCCTTAGCCTTCCAAATATTTGGAAATACACTCATGTGTCACCATGCCTGGCTAATTCTATTTTGGTTTATTGTAGAGATGAGGTCTTGCCAAGTTGCCAAGACTGGTCTCAAACCCCTGGGCTCAGGCAATTCTCTCACCTCATCCTTCCAAAGTGTTAAGATTACAGGCATGAGCCACTGTGCCCAGCTAAAAAACTTTTTTTTAGGGAGGAGAAAATAAATATTCCTCTGTTTTTGGCAGGTTGCGATTGAGACACCCAAGTGGAGATTGGTGGTTGGGCATGGGGTGAGCTGCCCTGGAGCTGAGGTTTGGGTCCTATGGACCTGTGGCTGGAACTTGAAGCCAGAGGCATGGATGTGCTTGCAGGGAAGGAGGCCTTGGGCCCTTTGACTTTTGGGAATCTTTAGAAGAGGATTGAGTGGGTAAGGAGAAATGCTGGGAGAAGGCAGGACTGAGGGAAGCTGGGTCAGTCTGAGACGCGACTGCTGGGTTGGGAAGACAGGTTCATCAATGACTGTGACCAGAGCAGGTTAATCAGGAAAAGAGTAGACAGGACAGACAGAGGGGTCAGAGAAGGGGGAGTGAGGAAGAGGAGTCATGTGTGGTTATAGCTCCTTTCCCAAGTCTTGAAGTGAATGGGAGCAGAGAAGTGAGGGGGATGTTTTAAGCTGTGGCAGCATGCTTGTGTCCCGAGGGAGCATCCCGCAGAAGGGGAAGACAGATGCCACTGGAGTGAGAGGAGCACCCTGCTGCAAGAGAACACTCCTTGGGGCTTGGGGCGGGATTCTGCATGGGATCCAGCACAGTCAATCAACGGACTGTGGAATGAAAAACAACAGCTCAGCGTTTCCCTCTCCAACAGGGTGAACGCTGCCTTCTCCTGCCCAGAGGGTGGGCTGGCCGCAGAGGAACCGAGACAGGCCCACGCTTCATCGTCTCCTTGTGTTCAAGCCCGCTTCCCCACATCCCCACTTGCGCCAGCTGCCTGCCCTCATGGTCTACATGCCCATGGGGACATGCCAGCCTGGGCATGGCTTCCTGCTGGGTCTCAGACTCAGGGCTGGTGGCAGATGGAGACAGGGCCTGTCCTGGCACCATCTGCCAATTCCCTTTGTATTCCCAGGTCGTAAGGAAGTTGACTCTGCCCTGAAAACTGCTGTTCCCGTCGTCTGTAAACAAGGGAATGGTTGGCTAGGCAAGTGCTGTGGGCCACAGGGATGGGGGTCAGGGTCATTGTAGCAGAGATGGTTCAGACCACAGGAGGGGAGGCCAGTGCCCCCTCAAATGCTCCCCTCATGCCTGATTTCTGGCACTGCCCAGTCCCTGCTCCAACTCCATTGGCGGTAAAGGAGGTAACAGTAGGGCACAAGGTCAGGAAGTGCCATCTGGAGCAAGGGAGGCAGCCGGTGGGTCGGCAGGAAATAGGAGGGTCTGTGAAACCAGATTAGCAGCAGAGGAGGAAGCAACAATGGAGGCAGTGGGGGTGGGTGGGAAAGTGCAAGGCCCAGGAACATCCATCCAGCCTCTGCCAGGATGAGGGCTAACCAGGCAGGGAGACCTGCTTGAGATACAGGTGTGGGGGTTGCAGGCCCAGATTCGAATCCTAGTGTGACTGGTGGCTGCCTGTGTGGCCTGGGACGGTGACTTGCCTCTTGAGCCTCTTTCCTCACTTGTGGAATGGACTATCCACTTAGTCTTTGCGGGCTGTCTGGAAGATCCAATGAGACAGCGAAGTTAAATGACAGTAACAACAAGCGTTACTGAGTGGGTATTTCTCAAAGTGTGGTCTTCTAGCCATCTGCCTCAGAATCGCTTGGCAGGAGGGGATTGAAAATGCAGATTCCTGGACCCCACCCCGGGCCAACGGCATCATAAAGGTTGGTGATGAAAGCCTGAGACCTGTGTGTGTGTGTCGTTCCCCAGGTGACGTGTTTGTCAGCCTCCGTGTGGGCTGGTAAGGGCTCCGTGGGACTCCTTCAACCCTCAGGACAACCCTGGGGGGCAGTACTATTGCTAGCCCTGTTATACAGATAGGAGAACAGAGGCTGGGAATTAAGTGCTCCCCAAGGTCAAGGAGTTTGTGAGTAGCAGAACAGACATTATGAGCCAGGTCCTTGTCTCCAGAGCACAGCTGCTCTGTGACACCGAGCTTTCCTGCCTCACTGAGTGAATGGTGTCCTGGCAGGACACAGTAGGAGCTCGCACAGCAAGGATTTCCTTTCCCTACTCCCCACAGACCCCAAGGATAGGGCAGGGAAGCAATGCTCTCAGCTTCAGCAGAGGAGGTCCTGGTGAAACCATGTGGCCTATGCCTGGAGACTTTGCCTCTGCTGTTCCACTTCCTGTGTCCCCCTCCTCCCAAGTCCCATTAGCTCCTTCCAGATCTCACCTCCTCTGCGCTCCACTCCCTCCTCTGTGCTCACAGAGCACTTTATTCAGACCTCCTTCACAGCCCACCTCCCCTTCCTACTTGGTCTGTGTCTCATTTGGGTGTTGGTCCCTGGCACCAGCATAGGGGAGAGCCCCCTAAATGTAGACTTGAAACTGTGCTCCTTAGAACCACAGTCATCCATCCCACTGTGGGCCAGATCTTCAGCTTCCTCAGGGGTTGCTTGGGTGTGTGGGTCTCTCTACCTCTGCTCTGAAAGGCCTGCCCTGTCTGCAGAGAGCAGTGACACAGTGGCCTCTCTCCATGCCTCCCTGCTTCTGCCTTTTTAGCCAGCTTCCATCTTGCTGGGAGTTGGGATGCTGCTTCCTGCTATGGCCAATGTAACTGCTGTATTATTTCTTTTTTACTTATGGTTTTGGTCTGGTGTGGTCTCAGTAGGTGGGGGAATAGTTAGGATTCTCCTGTGAGGAAGCTTGGATGGAATTTACTCCATGGATTTTTGTCAGTGGCTTTGTTTGGTTGTGGAAAAATTTTCCTTTCTTTTGTCTTTTTTTTTCCAGATAATTGCTCCGGGTTACCTGCAGCTACTGTATTTGTGGCCCCCACGAGGAGCCTGAGTATCTGAGGATCAGGCTTCCCTGGGCCAGACTGCCCAGAGCACTTTCCCACTTGTTTCTCACTTTTATTTCACAACAGGGAGAATTCCTGACAGTGAGAACAATACCATACCGAAGCCCCTGGAGGGAGGCAGGGAGGGAGACTGCCAGGAGCACTTTCTTAGATGTTTCTCACTTTTCTTTCACAACTACATGGAAGGTTTTTAGAGAAATGGTGACCCCAGGGGCTAAGGGAAAGTAGTGCTCTGTGGTTACCTTCAGGGACACATACTTACAGTTTGACCGATCCTCGACCAGACCAGCCACATAACCTTTGGTGCCTTCATTTTTCCCTCTGAAGTGGGGGTGATTGCATGCCTTCCTCACAGGGCTTCTGGGAGGGCTAATTGAGAAGATGCATTAAAGCACATAGAATAGTCTCTCGGATACAGTAGGTGCTCAATAAATGCTCATCATGATGATAATGCTGCAGAAAGGTTAATGGTGGAAGGGCCTGTTAGTGTGTGAGGGCACACGTGTATACATGTGAGGATGTTAGCACGGGCATGGCATGTGCATGGTGTGTGACTACATGTGAATGTATGAGAACATGCATGGTATGTGTGAGGCATTCACATGGATGTGATCACTTGTCTTGTGTGTGGTGAGTGAGTGGGCTGAGGGGTGCAGCCTGGCCAAGGCAGCATTTTCTCGGCCTGTGTGTCACCTCACTGCACAAGCCTTCTTTGTCCCCATCTCTGGCAGGGGCCCAGAGAGGGCAAAGCCTTGCTCAGTGTGGTCCAGTGAGCCAGATGGGGCAGGATGGGATCGAGGGCTCTGCCTCTCACTTTCTGGAGGCCCAGCCTGAGTCTGGCAGAAACCTTGTGCAGCGGAAGCTGAGCCTTCCTATTTCCAGCCCTGCATTCCTTGAGCCCTCCGTGGTCCTGGAAAACAATGGGTCAGAGACTTCGCCATCTGTGGGGCAGGAAGTTCGATCAGTCCCTCCCGCCTCTTGGTGGGGTAAACAGACCTGGCTCTGGCACCAGCCCTAGGCTCAGTTGTGTGGCAGCAGGCCCAGAGCCAGACAAGCCTCCCTGTCATTCACCTCCTGCCTGTGGGGTCTCTGCCCCAGGCCATCTCCACAGCCCTCAGCTATGGCCTTCTGAGCACAATCCAGCTGGGAGGGTGGGGGATGGGGGCTTTGGAGCTCGTCCTGGGGAAGGAAAATGCAAGGAAGAACCCAAGTCAGACTGGATGGACTGCTTGCATAAGCTGGTGGAGGGCTTGAGGACCTGCAGCCTGCCATGCCATTGAAAACCAAGAGGGAAACAGGAGAGCCTCTGGCCAGCCAAGAGAAGTCCTCCCAGCCCCTGTGCCAAAACTCTGTACTCAAGCATGTGTCAGATCCTGTTAACTCTTAGTTTATGTGTAGTTTAAACAGTGGTTCTCTGGGGCAGAGGGGCACGTGGGTAAGAACAGCGATCTCTGCAATCAGTGCTTTTTGTTTGTTTCCTCATTTGTGAAGTGACTGTGGCTTGCTACTTCTGCTGAACTAACATGAATAATAATGTGAGATAACACATCTCCAAGTACTTTGTAAACTCTGATGAATGCTTCCTCCTCTGGTGCCCAGAGGGGCCACGGAGGCTCTGGGCCCCATCCCCATCTCTTGTCCCCTGTAACTCCTCCATCGTAGTTCCTGAGTTGTGTCCTTTGAAGTAAACTGGTAATCATAGGCAAAGCCCTTTCTTGGTTCTGTGAATCATTCTAGCAAATTATCGCCCCTGTGGGAGGATTGTGGGGTCCTCTGAATTTGTAGTTGTGTGGGTAGATTTGTGGGTCATCTAGGGATTCCATTTGTGGCTAATGTCTAACATGGGGGCAGCCTTGTGGGACTGGGTCCTTAACCTGTCGAGTTTGACTTGCTGGGAACTCAAGTGGTGTCAGAGAACTAGACTACTGGTAGTTACTAAAGCACACACTCACATACACGCGCACACAGCTTTCTGTGGGTTGGGCAAGGTGCTTAGTTAGTTTTCCTCCCTTCCTCCTCCTCCTCCTCTTCCTCCTTCTTCTCTCTCTCTCTCTCTTTCTCCAAGTCAGTGGTTCTTGTTAGGTCAGTGTGCCTGTGCCGCGGGAATGTCAAAAAAATTGCACAGAAGTTAGATTAGAAAATAAAGTTTATTCAGAAAGTAGATCGCAGAGAGTGTGGATCCACCCCTCAAAGACTGGAGAGGGGGTCAGAGGTTTAAAGAAAGCATGGTAGCAAATGCTTGGGGTTGAAGACTTTTACAGCTTCCCTTTGGGGTGGGGGCAGGTTGCCATTGGGATGAAGTGGTGGTCTGTTTCTCGTATCTCTGATAGTAGATGGATGGATGGGTCAGTTATGAGCACATAGACAAAGGTGGGCTTGTAGGTGGATGGGTGCGTCTGCCACATAGATGAGAAGGGTACTGGAAGCCAAAAGATAAATTCTTCAGACAAAGATGTTAATTTCAACGTCTTACAACTTGCTCAGGGTTCTGCGAAAGGATTATTGCTGCGTATGAGCTCAAGGTGACCAGAGAAACTCCATTTGGGGCTCTGTCCTTTTCGTTCTCAAAGTGTGGGCCCAACCAGCAGCATCAGCAAATGCTGGTGTCCCACACCAGACTTGCCAAATCAGAAACTCTAAGGGCTAGGCCCAGAAATCTGCTTTATTAAAGAGCTCCCAGTGCAGGTTCAAGTACTAGCCGAGAGTAGAGATTCTTTTCTATTTTGTAGCTTTTATTTAAAAGAAATATATATACTTAGAGACGGGGTCTTTCTCTGTTATCCAGTCTGAATGTAGTGGCATGATCATGGCTCACAGCAGCCTTGAACTTCTGGACCCAAGCAATCCTCTGGCTCAGCTTCCCCAGTCATTGGGACTACATGCACGAGCCATGATGCTGGCCCTTATTCTCACCTCAGGGTATGCGCTGGGATTGCCTGGGAGCTCCCCTCCCTAACCCCAAGTACTAGATGAGGGGAACCACACCTAGAGATTCTGATTTAATTGGTCTGGTGGGGGTTGGACTTCACTGTTTTTTAAAGTTTCCCAGGAGATGAATGTGCACCCTGGGCCTTACTACCTCAGGAGGTAGTTATTACTCCAAGCCTGGTTTTGCCGAATGCTCTGGGAGCTTAAAGGATGTGCCCAGGTTATATAGCCATGGAGAGCGATGGGGAGCTGGAATTCTAAGTTCTTTCCACTTCCCCTTCTTCCTCCCATTCATGACTTTTCGCTTAATTTTTAACCATGTGGTTCACCAAGCCTCTTTCTTTGGAGAAGGAACTAATTCCTGGCATTGCCATCTAGTGGCTGGTGATGAGAACTGATGAACATCTTCAGGACTTGGGGCTCCCAAGGGACAGCAGGAGAGAGAAAGGGTTCATGAGTGAACTCTCATCAACAGCTCTTAAACACAGCTCATACCCAGTTGCTTGGACAGATGCTTTGGGAGATTGGGGTTCATTTTTCCAAAAGGTGTCCTTTGTGAAGTGCAGTGGGATGATGGCGGATTTCACGTTTAAGAGCTGTTGATGAGAGTTCACTCATGAACCTCCGGGGCAGGGGCATGAGAGGTGGAGGGTCCTAGGCAGGAACTGGAAGGGAAAGCAGAGTGAGATCTGAAATCAAGGGGATTCAACCAGTCAGGAGAGCTCGTGCCACCCACAGGGGCTGCAGACCTTTGTTTGGGTATTGATTTATTCGACAAACAGTTACTGTGGGCCAGGCCTGAACTACTCTGGCTTTCAGACATTGGGGGAGAAGCAGAGAATATTTCGGTTGCTCACTCCTCCGTGGTCCGAGATTCTGTTCTTGGCCCTGAGCAGAAGGTCTTGTGGATGCAAGTGGGGTGACAGTGGAGGGGCAGAGGGTGGGTCTCTCAACTGGAAGACCAGAGTGGCTGTGGGAGAGGTCAGGTTCTTGGAGATGGTGCTCAGGGTCTGAACAGGAGTCAAAACTTATGTCTGCTGCCCACACTGCTGGCCACTCTGTGGAACCAGAAGAGCCATCAGGATGTATCTCGGGACTGGTGTGCTTGGGGTTCTTACTGGGGTAAGGCATGGAAAGAAACAGGGCCATCTGAGAAAGCAGGGAGAGACTGCTCAGGGCACTCACAGGATGGAATTCTTTTATCAATATAATCTTAGTGGACAAAAGAGATCTCAGGGCTTATACTACTGGACAGTAAACACTCTAGCCTGGAGGGTTACCATGAGATGTTGCATCTTTGCCTTTTCATGTAAACACTGTTCTAGCATCTGTGTTGTATCAATTTCATCTTATCATAGGCTCCTTTATTTCCAAACATGGATTTGCATCTCATGGAAGGCAAAAATGCCAAGGAACAGAGTTTGGGAAACATTGACCCAGAGGGAGATGTCCAGTGATAAACCATGGGGCTCTATCCTAGGATTATCGAGAGCAGCAGTCTTCATCAGTGACTTAGAAGAAGACAATGGGCCAGGTGCGGTGGCTCAAGGTTGGAATCCCAGCACTTTGGGAGGCTGAGGCAAGAGCATTGTCTGAGACAAGGGGTTTGAGACCAGCCTGAGCAACTTGGCAAGACCTCATCTCTACAATAAATCAAAAACATTAGTTGGGTGTGGTGGCATGAGCTGTAGTTCCAGCTACTTGGAAGGATGAAGTGGAAGAAGAAGAAGAAGAAGAAGAAGAAGAAGAAGAAGAAGAAGAAGAAGAAGAAGAAGACAATGATTGTCCACTTGTCAAAATATGGGCTGTTCAAACACTGATGGGATGGAGAATGGGCTGGGAGTCAGGGTCAGGGTCTAAGGGTCTTGATGGGGAAGGAATGGTTTGAAATATTGATATATAACATTACAAGTATGAGCTGAGGGCCTTCCACTTAGGACTTTTTTTTTCACTCTGTCACCCAGACTAGAGTGCAGTGACGTGATCATGGCTCACTGCAGCCTTGACTTCCTGGGCTCCGGTGAACCTTCCACTTCAGCCTCCCAAGTAGTTGAAACTACAGGCATATGCCACCATGCCTGGTGATTTTTTGATTTTTTGTAGAGACGAGTTCTTGCTATGTTGCCCAGGCTGGTCTTGAGCTCCTAGGCTTAAGCATTCCTCCTGCCTTGGCCTCCCAAAGTGCTGGGATTGTAGGTGTAAGCCACTGCATCCTGCCTTCACTTAGGATTAAAAAAAAAAAGTCAAAAGAAGCTGCCCGAAGACAGGATAGACATACATAAAAGAAACTGGGGACCACTTGGTTAACTGTTGGGATAATATAACGCTAATAAAAATAGTGGTAACATGGATTACTTTATTTGGACTTCACAGCAATGTATGTGATAGGGGAACATTCAACAGATGGGGAAATTGAGGCTCATAGAGGTTAAAAAGGTTAAATAAGTCATAGAGCTAATAGGTGTCAGAGCATTAATCAAAGACAGGACCTCACCTCCCCCAGGCCTGCTGGCTCTGCCCTGAACAGACCCTAGGCACAATCTCATGTCCATTCCTGACAGAGCAAGCACAGGATGCATGGGGAACAGCTAAGGGAAGTTTAACTTAAAGTAGAACAGGACACTGGGAAGTAGTGAGCTTCCTATCTTTGGCGGATGCTCAGACAGAGGCTGGAGGACCTAGGCAGTGCTATTGTGGTGAAGACACCAGCATCAGATAGAATCTAGAAAAAGTAGTATTTAAGGTCCCCCCTCCTCTGTGATTCTATAATCCTGCTATAGCAACCCATTATTTCAAAGTCAAGTTTATGATACCCGAGAACTATGTTTTTTACACATGGAATGTATATGCATTATTTATAATACTTTGGGGTTTTTCCTATGACAAATATGCACACTATATTTATTCCTGCGTTCTAGGACTTGTGACAAATCTTACATGACCATTTAGGGCTTATGTTTCAGTGATTATGAAGACATTTATAGTTATTATACATTTATATTTATGATACAGGGCTAGTCATATTTATGATGGACTGGATGCCCAGTCACTGGTCAGGAACCCAGGTAGAACAATCTTATACTGTTTCTGTGGAAAAATGTGTCCTGCTTTATGCCAATGCATTTTATGATGTGGATTCAGAAACTCAGTGAATTTACTTTGGGAGGAAAAAAACTCCACAGATTCAGGGAAGTCTTTAGTTTAACTCTTTAAAAAATTTTTTACATTTTTTTTTTTTGGTAGAAATGAGTTCTTGCTGTGCTGCCCAGGCAGGTCTTGAACTCCTGGCCTCAAGTGATCCTCCCACCTTGGTTTCTCAAAAGTACTAGGATTGCAGATGTGAGTCACTGCACCTAGCCCAGGGAAGCCTCATATGTTTAGAGGTAGACAAACCCGAGTTGGCTGTATGGTTTAGGTGAGTTTCTCAACATTTCTGTGCCTCGGTTTTCTCATTTAGGAATTGGGGGTGGGGGAATGAGAAACATTCCCTCGGCCTTGCCCTGTGGCTTACTCGGCTCTTGGGAAGTACTCTGCCCTGAATCTTCCTTCTTTCTTGTCCTCCTGGGCTGGATGGCGCCATGAGCCTTGGGATCCATGAGACTTGAAGGCTGTGTGTGCACTCCCAGCCTTTGGGGGGCTTCCCAGAGATTCTCTTGCCAAGCAGTGTTTTTTCAGCAAACGTTAGAATTTTGTTCTGGCCCTCCAAACTCAACTTGTTTTACCTTAGGTAGAAGAAATCAATCCTTGCAGCCGAGCTGGTGCTACAACATTGATTTAGCATAAATTTTGGGATAGCCTGGCTAATAAGTTAGTGGAAAGGCAATAAACATTAGGGAGAGTGATCTGCAGGGGGATTAGGGCAGGCAGTGGGGGAGGGCGGGGGGTGGG
>NW_007097662.1:673752-731638 GCF_000164805.1 Carlito syrichta
GGGGTGGAGGGTGGGGAGGTTGTGGTTGAGTCCCACCTCCCTCCCCTGCCTCCTTTGCTTCTCCCATCCTGAGATCCTTGTCAATTGTGGGCGGGCAGATAGCAGCAGACTCCAGCAGCCAGCACCCTGCCTGGCCAGTGATGGAGTTGGGAAGTGGGAGAGGGCCTGGGGGCCTCCCTGAGACTCTTGGCTGCTCAGATCTGCCTGGCAGGGCAAGGGAGACCTGTCTCTCTCTAGCCCGTGATGCCCACCCACCTAACTGTGAATACTAGCTCCTGAGCTATGTGGTTGTGAGCATGTGAATTCATCTCTCTGAGCCTTGGTTTTCTGACCTGGCAAACTGGGAGCACTTCTGGCAAGTATTGTGTGAGACACAGGGACAGTGTCATCATCTATAGTCAGCATGCCAATACATGTCTGCTAGATCTCTCAAACTAAGGGGGGTAAGGGGAAGCCGGCTGTCTGCTATGAGATGTGGCTATTCTGGAAGATACACTATGAGCCTTTGGGGTCCCACCCGCAGATCCTGAAACTTTGCCCTTCCTCATCTCACTTGTATTCTGCTACCAGCCCTGTTATAGCCCCCTGGAAGATCCATTGTCACTTCCCTGGTGCCCCTTGGGTTCCCGAACTTTCCCAATTCCTAGGCTCACTGTTCAGCGACCCTGACTTCTGCTGGGCGTACTCTCTGCCACTGCCCACCACCGTTGCCCTCTCTGGGCTCCCTGGGTTACAGGCCCTACATGGCGCGAATATATTGGGGTCTCTAGCTAACGCTGCAGCAGCTTCCCCCATCCTGGCATAATTGCATTTTTCACAGTGTGTTAGCAACTTAACTACCGGTTAATAGGAACCTCAAATAAATAACTCTTGGCCACATCTGCTTACTGGTAGGTGACGAGGAAGAAACAAATGTGAATTTGAAAAGTAATACATTTTCTCCCAACATGATTTCTGTCTCCAGTCATAAATGTCAGAGATAAATGAATCTGTTTTATTAGGAATCAGCACACTGGCTCAGGAAGGCATCTGCTGGGCTGTGAATCACAGAACCTGGAGCTCCCCACCCCTGCCCTGCTGTGCTGGCCCTGCAAGCATTGCCCTCCTGCTCCAGTATTGGGGGTCTTGGCAGGAAGGGGCCATCCAACACCGCTTCCCCTCTTCACCAGACCCACCCAGCCCTGCTGAACCCCGACCTCCTGGGAGGGCCTTGGGGGCTGCCAGATGATTAACAAGGGCCCAGGTGATTCCCAGCCTCTGTTCGGGAGACCCTTCTGCACATATCATGTGCCTACTTGCAACAACAAGGTAAGGGGGCAAACAGAGGGCATGAACATGTGAACCTTGTGTATGCTCTGTGTGCCAGGTACTGGGCTGTGCAGGGCCACCTTGTGTCATCACCACCATCTTTCAGGGTAACAGCAACCCCATTTTGGAGATGGGAAAACTGAGGCTCAAGGAAGCAACATGAGAACTCTGGGACTTTGGAGGTTGAGGCCGGGGGTAGGTAGAGTGCAAAGTCTTGGGACTGGTGGAGTTGGACCAGGACGTGGGGCCACTCTGTAGGGGTTGTGCCTGAAGATAGGGACAGGAGGCTCAATTTCTCTTCCTCACCTTGACCCTGACACCTGGTGTAACTTGGAGTCCAATCTCTCCTTTCTCTGGACCATGTTTCCTTGTATTATGAAGCAATGAAGTTTGGTGGAAAGATTTCCCACCTCAGGGCCTTTGCACGTGCTCTTCTCTCCACTTCTTTTTTTAAATTAGCATTATTTTTGATTGACAACTCCTAATGGTATGCATTTATGGGGTATAATGTGATGTTTTGATATATGTATACACCGTGGAGTGATTCAATCAATCAAGCAAATTAACATACCCATTATTTCATTTACCATTTTTATTGTGGTGAGACATTGGAAATGGACTCTCTAAGCCATTTTGACAGTCATGAATCACTTAACAACAGGGTTGCATTCTGAGAAGTGTGTTAGGAATTTCACTGTGTGAACACCATGGAGTGATGATAGGTGGTAGAGTCCACTACATACCCAGGTTGTATGGTATAGCCTATTGCTCCAGGGCTACTAACCTGTGCAGCATGTTACTGCACCGAATGGTAAGTATTTGTGTATCTACACGTATCTAAACACAGAAAGGGTTCAGTACAAATACAGTATAAAAGATAAAACAGTGTACCTGTATAGGGCAGCCCTATTATAATCTTATGGAACTGCCATCACATATGTGGTCCATAGTTAATGGAAATGTTGTATGCGAGGCACGACTGTATACATTATTATAGATAATGGTTACCCTGCTGGGCAGTAGATCTCAAAACATATTTGTCCTCTCTGACACTTGATCATTTGTAATCCCCATTTTCCCCTCTGGCTCCCAGCTGCTGGTAAGCAACATTCCACTCTACTTCTGTGAGTTCGACTTTTTACGATTCCACATGTAGGTGAGGTCATGCGGTATTTGGCTTTCTGTATATGGCTTACTTTGCTCAGCATAACGTCCTCCAGGTTCATCCATGTTGTTGCAAGTGACAGAGTTTCCTTCTGTTTCAAAGTTGAACAGAATTCATTTGTGTATATATGCCACATCTTCTTTTTTCCATTTACCCACCGGTAGGCACCCAGACCGATTCCGTACCTTGGCTGTTGTGAATAGTGCTGCAATAAACATGGGGTGCAGATATTCCTTTGACTTATTGATTTCACTTCCTTTGGATATACACTGAGAAGTGAGATTGCAGGATCATGTGGCAGTTCTATTTTTAGTTTTTTGAGGACCCTCCATACTGTTCTCCATAATGACCGTACTAATTTACATTCCCACCAACAATGGACCAGTTCTCTTTTCTCCACATCCTGGCCAGTCCTCGTTATCTTTATACTTTTTGATAATCGTCATTCTAACAGGTGCGAGGTGCTGTCTCATCGTGGTTTTAATTTTCATTTCTCTAGTGATGAGTCATGCTGAGCACCTTTTCTTGAACCTGTCTTCTTTTGAAACATGTCTGTTCAGGTTCCTCACTTCTTGTGGGTCTGGCTCCTTCTCAGTCTTTAGGGTTCTGCTCTAATGTGCTTCCCTTCTCTGACTGTCCAGCTGGACCTTGCCTTACCCCCTAATCCCCTGGCTTGGCCTTCAGAGCACTCGCCGCCATTTGTAATTTTTCTGTTTGTGTCTATGTGTTTGCTGTCTGCCTCCATTTGGGTTGTGAATCCTGCAAGGTCAGTAACCAAGGTGTGTGCCTTACTGCCTTTGGTGCCAACATCAGGCCCCATGAGGGCTGAATGAATGAATGAATCAATGAATGAATGAGTCAATGAATGAGTGAGTCAACGAGTGTGGCCTGTGCCAGTTGGCGAGTTGCTTGGGCCAACCCAGCTGGGAAAAATGGGGTCTGGGCTTTCCAGGGGTCCTTGTTCTTTCACTGGCCACAACTCCTGGGAACAGCGCAGCCCCCTGGGTCAGCCCCTGGCCAAAGCAGGTGAGAAGAAATGAGGGGATTTGGTAGGAGCCAGCTGGTCTCCTGGTCAGCTGAGTGGAAGGGTTGGAGAGAAGAGAGGGTGGGCAGAAGATTAACATCTCCTCTGAGGCCATCATACTGAGGTCCTTCCCATGATTAAGCTCATTTCTTCCCCCCCCACTTCCCCTCATCCTTCTTATCCATCCAGTTCCTAAATATCTCATGAACCCAAGCCTCCCTCTTCCTTCTCTGCCTCCAATCTCACAGCTGGGGCCACTCTCTGTGGAATGGGTCACCACTAGCACTGAGCTTAGCTGCCCTCCAACTTCCCACCTCCAGTCCAGACTCCAGCCTGGTTGTCACGGTGATCTGACTCCTATGCAAATCTAGTCACATCACTTCCAGACCAAACACTCTTCCATTTGTGAAAACATTTCTCCATTACCTGCAGGACCAATGAGTGCACCCCCATGAGTGAACCCAGCCCATGGTAGATGATGCATTAGTACTGGTTAGATGAATGGGTGCACAGGTCTCAGGGGGCCTTCCCCCCAGGCTCTACTTGCATAGACATCATCTGTCCCCAGAAAGAATAAATCGAGTCAATTCTGGAACTCGTTGTCCTTCTCCCACTTTGTCTATCAGAGAATGGCATGATGATGAAGTTGAAAGAAACCTGAGAGGTTGTCAAGGCCAATGAACTGACTACGCATGGGTCAACTGAGGCTCAGAGTTGGAAGTGACTGTCCCAAGTCAGGAACGGAACTGGGAGAGAGCTGTAGACTGAATTTCAGAAAACCGTGTTCTAGTTCTGGCTTTGGTACTAACTCTGGAGGTGCAAATACTGCCCATTCTGGCCTCAGCCTTCATGTCTGCAAAATGGAGCAAGCGAGCTTCATGATGCCCTTGTTCCAACTCTGACAGCCTGAGATTTGGGGACTGCACAGATATCCTTACCTTGAGTGTGTTTTGGGGTGTTGAGGACGTCCAGGATCAAATTCACAGTTGAACCACAGGACTCTATTCTTCCAGAGAACTCTGGTGTTTTCAGCTTTCTTCCCCCAGGAGGTGCCAGGAAGGTCATACAAGGCCCTCCCGCCTCTCCCCACTGTGGGGTCCTACTCAGATACCCTAGCACAACTCCAGCAGAGTTCTCTGGTGGGGGCTGGACGTGTGAATGGGGCGTGGTGTGTGTGTGAGACCAATAGTCCCCTCCCAGCTGGGAGTTGGGTAGGGTCCTGCCTGGTCTGGAATGGTTCCTAGGAGACCCCTTGGTGAGGCTGGCTGCTGCTGTTTCGCAGTCCCTGGGAAGAGGGTGTGGCAGGACCAGGTGGGCAGGAAGCACGCTCCCTGTTGGGAAAGCCCAGCAGGTGCAACTCCAGCTCTCATCTGCAGGGTAGTCTCTGGATCTTGACCCTGACAAACTCACTTGTTTTCTCTCACAGTTTTCCTCTCTCTTAAAAAAAAAAAAAAAAAAAAAAATATATATATATATATATATATGTATGATATATGTGCAGTAAAGGCCACATATCTCGTATGTATGGCTCAATGGAAAACAATCTTTTCCAGCCACCCAGAAGTTTCCTCATATCTCCTCTAAGTGCACCCTACTCCCTCTCACTAGCACTAACCACTGGTATGACTTCTAACAGCACAGATTAATTGCTGTTATTAAATTTTATATAAAGATAATCACACAGTGTGTCCTCTGTGTCTAGATTCTTTCACTCAATGCCATGCCTGTGAAGTTCATTTGTATAAATATTAGCAGGTTTTTTTTTTTTTTTTTTTTTCGGTCAGGGTCTCACTCTTTCACCCAGGCTGGAGTGCAGTGGGGCAATCAAGGCTCACTGCAGCCTCGACCTCCTGAGCTCAGACGATCCTTCCCTCTTAGCCTCCTCAGTAGCTTGGACTACAGGTGTGTACCACCACACCCAGCTAATTTCTTAATTTTTTTTTTTATGGAGATGAGGTCTCCCTATGTTGCCCAGGCTGGTCTTGAACTCCTTGAACTCCTGGATTCAAGCAAACTTCCCACTTTGGCCTCCCAAAGTCCTGGGATTACAGGCATGAGCCACTGTGCCCGGGTGTAGCTGTTTTTTAATTGTCAAGTATATGTCACTGTATGCTATATGGAATATTCCACATTTAGTTTATCCATTTACCCATTCTCTCATGGATGGGTATCTGGGTTCTTTCCTGCTTGGGGCTATTATGGAAATAGCATTTCCCTGGGCCAGGTAGGTTGGCAAGCATCGTTGAGCTCCCGCTCTGCTTCTGCAGCTTCCTGTTTCTCATCCATCCTGACCATTCCTTCCCTTTTCCTCTCCCTGTGGGCACCTGTTTCTAGATTGTATTGAGAAGGCTTGAACTGGGCTCTGGGGTGCTGGGGGGACTCACGCTTCACCTGAAGAGGCCTGGGGAGGCTATGGATCTGTTTTGTCTGGCCAGGGCTCTGGACAGAGTGGTGTGCTTGTCTCCTGGGGCCCTGTCTTCGCTGTCCTCCATCGGCACTGCCCCCTGTGGGTCACCTTTAGTGCTTGGCTGTTCTTGCTCCATTGTTCTCCTGTCACCTGTGTTCACTGGACTTCTGTCAGTATGTGAGGCTGCTTGTGGGCCTCCAAACAGCTTCATGGGTCCTTATCTCTGGAGTTTGGAGAGTTATCAGAGCTAAAACTGGAAACCTGTGCCCTTGCTGCATTAATTAAGTTGGGGGACACTCCTAGCTGTCTTTCTGAAATGCTATGGGTGTGGGCACTGTCCATCTGTATTAATAAGCCTGTGTATCCTAGAGTATGTTTACCTGTGTATGAATGCGTGTGTGCCAGTCAGCATGTGTGTTTCTGTGTGTGAATATGTGTTTATTTACATGTATGCTGCATCAAGAAATTTTTTCCAAGCTGCGATTTTTTGTTTTGTTTTGAAATGATCCCTGTGTCTCCTTCTCTGTCCACTCTGGGTTTTCAGCTAACAAGAGTCAGCAGCCCGAATGCGCCTTCTGTTGATGAAAAAAAGAGTCCTGTCCACACCCTGGGTACTTGTTCTGTCTTTGACCTTGGTGTGGTCATGGGCAGCAGGGCACCTCAGTGCCTGCCGTGTGACAAGTCACAGGAGCAAGGGCCAGAAAAGGGATCAAGCTGTGCTTTGGAAGAGCAGGATGAGGGGCTTTTCCTCAATACTGGGGGTGATAAAGAACTTGAAAGAGATGGTGAATTCATGGACCAGATATGGGTTCAAATCTGAGTTTCAACATGTATTACTGTGTTGATTTTGGAAAACTCATTCTCTGAGCCTCAGTTTATCAAAGTGGCAGAGAGTGTCCGAAGATGAGGTTGGAGGAAGGCGGGCTGGATTACCTGAGTGATGGCTGGGAGTATGTGTTTCATCCTGAACACGACATCAGGAAGTTACTGGGGCAATGTTGTCCCATAGAATTTTCTGTGGTGATGAAAGTGTTCTATATTCATGCTGGCTAATATGGGAGCCACTACCGGTATGTGTCTACTAAGAACTTGGAATGTGGCTAGTGAGACTGAGGGACTAAAATTTAAGTTTTATTTAATTTTAATTATTTAAAATTTAAGTTCAAATTGCCACATGTGACTAATGGCTACTTCATAGAATTCAACACTAGAGGGCAGCACTGGAGGGTTTTAAGCAACGAAAGTGGCACAATCCAATTTAGTGTAAAAAATAAAGCATTGGCAACTCCTTTGTTCCTCAAATGATTTTTTTTTGTCAATGAATTTCAAGCCTGGCAGCAATTGAACTTCTTCACAGGGACACTGGAAGGCAGCAATGGGCCCTTCCCTAATGCCTGATGCATGGCAGTTCCTCAATGCCCTGGCAATGCTTTGCTTGTGGCTGATGCCCAGCCTGGTCTCGAGAGAATGGCCAGAAAACGGTCTTTGCTGTGCTCTGTCCTCTGCCTGAGCTGGAGGAAGTGGGGGGTGGATGCTATGCAAGCCAATCCAAGTCTGCTTGTTGACTGGTCTCTGCAGAAGCTCACTTGGGGCTGCTCAGCCGGCTTCATTCCGAAATCAAGTTCAGGAGAAATGGAGGGAGGAAAAAAAAACCAGTCTTGAACTTGGAGTCAGGAGACTTGAATCTGGAGCCCACCTCAGCCTCTGGCTTGCTATGAGATCTCAGGCAGGTTACTTGCATCTCCTTTGCCTCAGTTTCCTCATCTGTGACATGCCATCACTGTGATAATGATAATGAGGCTGTCTCTACTGACCCTCTACAAGGAGCTGTGTCTACACTGCTTCATCATCTTTTGACTACTTGATGGGGCCTGGATGACAATATCTCCGATGTGTAGTTGAGACTACTTGGTCTCTACCAGATGAGGAGTTGAGGCAACTTACCAAGATCACAAAGCCTGTGAGTGGCAGAGCCGGGATTTGAACTCAGGTCTAACTCCAAAGTCTGTGCTCTTTTGGTCTTACCATGGCAACTGGCATTGACACTGTATTCCTCAGATGGTGGGGATGTGGGTGGTGATGATGAGGAGGAGGTAGAGGTGGAGGCAGAGGAGGAGGATGGGAGCAAGAGTACGTGAGTTGAGTCTCCTTCTGCTGCAAAGAACTATGTGCCATTACTGCCCAGGGGTGTGAACCTGTGGGCCTCAGTGTCCTCATCTGAAAAGCGGGCACAATTCTGCAGTCTGCTTCAAAAGCTTGCTATGAAGATTACGCAGAACTGTGATTGTGAAAGTGTCTTGCTTTTTTTTTTTAAGTCTGGGTCTTACTTTGTCACCCAGGCTGGAGTGCAGTGGTGAGATCATGGCTAACTACAGCCTCAAACTCCTGGGTTCAAGCAATCCTCCAGTTTCAGCTAATTTTTTTTTTATTTTTTGTAGAGACAAGGTCTCACTATGTTTCCTAGGCTGTTCTCAAACTCCTGGGCTCAAGAGGTCCTACCTCAGCCTCCCAAAGTGCTGGGATTACAGGTGTGAGCCACCGTGCCTGGTTGTACTTAAAAAGCAATATGCATTCAGAAAAAGAAGACTTGTGAAGTCAGGGAAGGTCCTGGAGAAGATAGTTCCTGATAGCTTATAAAGGCTGAGAGGGGATCTCGGATTGGAGATGGTATGAGAAGCAACTCGGTGTGGGGGGAGTTGCAGTCTCTGAATAAGGCAGAGAAGATCCGCCTAGCGGAAGCTGGTGGGCAGCGCGTGGAAAGTGCTCAGTACATATTTTGCTTTGTGTGTTCCTGACTTCCAGCCCCTTATAGTGGAAGGCAAGGCAGGGGCCCATCACACAAGTTTCTGAGAGTGAATATGTCTTTTTTTTTTTTTCCACCCCAGTTTCAGGAAAACAATGAGTGATTCACACACACACCACTAGGGTGACCTTTCTGGCCCCTACAGTGTGTCCTAGGCTCTGTTCCAGGGTATGGGGTCTGTGTCCATGTCCAAGTGAGGTGGATGTTGCCCTCTCTTTGGCCTCTCCACCCCACCCTTCTTAGGACCCATATTCTCCTTGTTGAGCCCCTGATGGGGTTTTCTGTCCTTTCCCTTCTGGATGGCAGTGGGAAGCTTTGATACTGAAGGGTGGGGAAGAAGCTTCCGGGCACAGTATCTGAAAACCCATCAAAGCCCTCACGTCACGGAGGTGACCTTCCTGCTTGCGTGCAGCTCGGGCCTTATTGTGCCTGCCTTCCCCTTGAGTCATAGTAGATGTGTCCTTGCTGTGATGTTAACCTTGGGGGTGGGCAGTGCCAGGCTGCAGGAAGGGCGATGGGAGCACAACTCCTTCCATCAGATATGGATTTGTCGAGGACTTCCTGGAAGGTGGGACCTTGGCCAAGTGCTTATGGGAAGTGAGGGCCCCTCCGGACCTCGCGGGAGCCCGTGTCCATCCCAAGGAAGGCAGTTCTGGCTCTCTGCCCAGTGTCCACCTTGTCGGCACACGCTCAGAGGGGAGTTCACATGCTCAGCCTGGCCGGGAGGTTAGGGACAATTCCATTTATTCACTCCTTATGAGGATATTGCGGTACAGGAGTCAGAGACTCCCCGCAGCCACACAGCTGAGTTGCTCCTGCCTATCTTTTTTTTTTCTCTCTCTCTCTTTTGAGTCAGGGTCTCACTTTATCACCCAGGTTGAAATTCAGTGGAAAGTTCATGACTCACTGCAGCCTCAAACTGGGTTCAGACTATCCTTCCACCTCAGCCTCCTGAGTAGCTGGGATTCTAGGTATGCGCCTAGAATTTTTTTTTCTATTTTTTGTAGATACAAGGTTTTACTATGTTACCCAGGCTTGTCTCAAACTCCTGGGCTCAAGCAATCCTCCTACCTCGGCTTCCCATGGTGAAACACAGTGCTCGACCTTGTCTGCTATCTTTGTATCCATACCCCTGCCCTCCCATTGATAAGTCTGTGGGATTTTCTGCCAGAGACCCTTGGCTGCTGCCCTCTGTGTTAAAGGAGCCACCCCTGGGGACCAGGATGAGCCTAGAGAGTTTGTGTGGACTTGCCCTGGGTTGCACAGCACAGAACACATCAGCCCTGGGCTTGGTGCTGAGGTTTGGCGACATGCTCTGCCCTATCCCTGTCCCACTCTCAGGTGGCGTCTGTGTGCTCCTTACTGAGCTAGCCCCTTGCTCCCCCTAAGGCTCTGGAGCACTGTTTCCCAGCTGTGGGAGGTTCCATTAGCTTCCACCATCTCTTCTCTTTGCATAGAAAAGAAACAAATTGTTTGGGGAACATGAATGTTGCGTTTTAAAGCCTTCAGTTTCTCTCTCTGAATGACATATTCTTGCTTAATAATTTGAAGAGGAAAAACAGCCACTGAGAAGTGTTTATTTCCATGAAACTGTATTTTTCTTCACTCTCCTCTTTTTCTTTTTTATTTATGCAGGAGAATGGGAGTTGGGAATTAGTGTGTATTTACAAAAGATGAGAAAAAGTCTTTGCTGTTTCCCGGGCCAAGCTCAGGTGTGACCTTGGACCAGGGAGCAGAGTGCCAGAGGCTCCTGTAGCCTCCCGCCATTGGTTGATTGATTGATTTGTTCATTCATTCAAATATTCATTGAGTGTCACTCATGCATGTGCCAGGTGGCATGGAAGAGGCAACCAGGAGCCAACATAGTCACAGTCTCTGCTGGGACATCTTCTATGGAAAAGCCACACTTGTCTTTTTCCCAATCCATTTTGCACTGTTGCCAGAGGGCTTTTTGTAGAAAACAAATCCAATGACATCATTTTCTTGCTTAAACCCTTCAGTGCCTCCCTTAGGTTGGGGGAGGGACAGGCTCCTCACCAGCACCCCAGCACCTGTTTGTCCTACCTTCTTCTCCCCTCTCCATCTCCTCTCCACCTCCCTCCCACTTCCCCATCCAGAATGGACTACTCTGTCCAACCCAGGACTATCTATGCTAGAGAAGCTGAGATACTCTATACCAGCTCTGCCCAATAGAAATCAAATGCGTGCCACATGTTCAATATTTTTTAGTAACCACATTCAAAAAGGTAAAAAGAAACAGGCGAAATCAATGTTGACAATATTTATTTAACTCAATATATCAAAAATATTATCAAATAAACATGCCATCAATATAAAAAGTTCTCAATGAGATATTTTACCTTTTTTAACGTTATTACTTTGAAATTTGGCGTGTGTTTTATACGTACAGGAACCTCAGTGCAGATGTCAATATTTCTTTGGAAATACCTGACTAGCACCTGGACTTCATAAAGTATAAAATAAAATAAAGTAAAATTACATTTAGATCCTTAGTTTCGCTAGCCTCTTAACAATTGACACATGTGACTGGTGGCTACCATTTTGGATGGCACAGTTCTACGCTGTTCTACCCAGCACTATCCATGTTTTGTCCAGGATGTCTACATCAGGGTTTCTCAACAGTGGCCCTGTTGACTTTTTGGAGGCATAATTCTTTGTTGGAGACAGAGGTGGCTGTCCTGTGTATTGTAGTATACTTATCAACCTCCTTGGTCTCTACCCACTAGAGGCCAGTGTGTCTATTCTGTGGTGACAATAAAAAAAGTCTATATCTATTGACACATGTCCCCTGAGAGACAGCATCAATCTCAGCTGAAAACCACTGGTCCACACTCTCCAACCTAGGACTACTCATTCTGGTAAATCCAGGATGGTTTAGCCTGTCTAACTTGCCCATTTTGGTCAATCCATGGCCTACACTATTTTCTACAGGACTCACACTGCCTGAACTGGGATGCTCTATGCCAGAAGTCATGAATTAGTGTCTCAAGAACAGAGCCCGGCCTACAGAGTGGTTTCATATGGCTTACACAATGTTACGATTACTTGCATTAACTGTCAACATTTTAATCAGGAGATTTCACATAAAAATCTGGATTTTGAGTCTGTCTGGAAAGCTCTGGCCTCCCTGAGACCCCATTCCCATTTAGTTCTGATTCCCATTTAGTAGAGCACATGCTGCCTCTACTTTGTGTTCACTCTGTTTTCCGCAGCTCACTATATAATAGTGACATTCACCTGAGCCCTCTAGTCATTGGTGTCTGTGACCCCAGCTCTACACTGATATATAAGCCTGTACACTGGTCAGTCCGGGGGGATCCAGGAGGCCTGCATATTAAAGTCACCCATTTCACTTTAGAAAAATATAGATTCCTAGGCTCGTCTCACACTTCTTGAAGCAGAAACTCTGCTGGTGGGGGAGGGGGGAGGGGAATGTGTATTTTTAAAAGTTTCACAAATAAGTATGGTGGTGCCCTGATAAAAATCACTTATCTAGATGGGCCACTCCATACAGACTGTACACAGTAGAGTTAGCTCGCTGGGGTAATCTTGGGTCTCCACTGGACTTTGAAGGCTGCTCATAGGCTCCTGGCATCATTGTCCAGAAAGGTGACCCCTGAGATTGGATACCACTTTGTTGATCCAGAGGGCTACAGAGGCCACAATTAGTAGATCAACTGGGTCTCTTTCCTGAATGTGGCGTATCCGTGAATCCTGTTCTGGCTGTACAGTCTATATCATTTGGGGTGCTCATGGATCAGGGGACTGATTTGGATCCCTGTTGTGGTGGATATTGAGGCCTCTGCCTAGTTCCTCTCTTCAGGGCTCAGATACCCATACTCTAGCTGCTGAGAATATCAGTTCATAGCGGCATTGCTCACGGGACACTGTCTTCAGCCTATAGGAACTTCCTTGCTCTTCTCAGATGAAAGCCTGTGGCTAATGAGTGGCTGCTGCGCATGACATTAAGATCTCCTTCCTTGCCTCAGTTCGAAGCCCTCTCAACTCCTGTAGGAATGGCTGAGACCTCAGTGGGCCCGTCAGCTTCTTCTGCCCAGCTCTGCCTTCCTCACTTCCTTAAAAATGTGTCTTCCAGGAACACTCCCCAACAAACCTTCTGCATGCAAATATCCCTCCAAGTGTCGGTTTCCAAGGAACCCACTCTAAGACATCCATCTTCTTGGCAGTCCTATGCTAAAATCTGGTGTCTTTACAGTGCCAAAAAAAAAAAAAAAAATCTTAGAACATCTGGGTCCTTTTATGGATGAACATTCCTTAGAAAAATGGGCTCTCCAGCTGTGCCTCGTGGCTAAACGTCTGCTGTTTGCTGAGCAAGTCCCTGGATAATTTGGATACTGTTGCGGCCACCTCAGATGTTGATATAAAACAAGGAGAGGCAGTGAGAAGTACATTGCATTTAAATAATCAGACCAAATCCAAACGCTTGTACACCACAGTTGTTTAGGAGGAAACTGCTCCAGCTTCCTAGTTTCCTCCAACTGGGGGCCTTCTGTCTTTTCCAAACTGGTGTTTGTCTTCTTTCATTTAGAAGTGCAAAACTCAGGTTTCTTTCTTCTAGTTGACCAGCCCAAACCAGAAAGTCATGCCTTATGGCTAGGAGATTCAAACCAACCATTTGAATGATATATCTAAATAACTGATCGGTCTGGTCAGTTCCCTGCTTAGGAACTCCTGTGGGTTCCCCGTCATCTTCAGAACAAAATTCAAGCTCTTTGTTCTAGTCTTCTGGGCCACCCATAGTTGAGGCTTTGCGATTCTTCAACTTCCTCTCAAGCCAGTTCTTCTCAAGCCCTTCAAGCTCTAGCCAAACCAGATCATCTAACTTTATCTTGAGCATTTCTTGTTTGTGTTTGTTTGTGTCTAGGTTTCAATAGACGTGCTGTTTCCTCTGCCTAGAAATCCCTCTGCCTTCCTGTGATCAGAGAACTTCCACTCATCTATCAAGACCCACTTGATTTGGAACAGCACTATCCCTGGGAAGCCTATTCTGACTGCTCCAGCTAGAATTAATCTCTACCCATTCTGGGCTTCCATTGCATCTAAAGTCCTTTCTTATTATAGCATCAGTTTCATGCTCTTGATGTCTGATGCCTGATAGGGCATGAGGGGCACATGTCCAAGTTGACCAGTGGAAGAGTCAGGGTATATATGGCCAGTTTTTTCATTCTTTGACTGGGAGTGGGCCCACCTCACCATGGAGAGAGACATTTCCTTTAAAAGCTGAGCATTTAGAAATTTAAATGAAAAAAATCCCATCCCATCCCAGGCACCCTTGGCTAAGAGATTTCTGAGATGTCTATTGTACTCTGCTCTAAGTTCTGCTCTTCTATTTGTCCCAGGTGTTCTTGTTCTGGGACAATTTTGATCTATAATAGTAGAAATCTTCCAGAGATATATTAAAATGAAATTTGAAAGATTCTGGAAGAAAGTTTTACATCTTCCATTTTTCCACTAGTTTCTGCCAAAGAACTTCAGGGCAAGATGGTGTAGAGCAGCTCCCGAATTTTTACTACCTTCCCTCCTTTCCAGAGAGTTGGATTAGGGCTTCCCTGGCCTGGAAGCATGAAATCTGATTATTATTTTTTTCATCCCGTTCTAAGAGCTTCCCCAAAGTTTCTACTTTTAAGATTAATTTGGATTCAGTTATCACTTGCTTCCTAGGGCATGGAGGACATCCTGTGGCCTTTAATTTCTATTTCATCTTCTAATTGTCTATTTAACAGACTCTTAAGTATTGTTTACCATGCACAGGCATTTTTCTAAACACTTTACATATTGTCAGCAGGGCATGGTGGCTCACACCTGTAATTCCAGTCCTTTGGGATACCAAGGTGGGAGGATCACTTGAGCCCAGGAGTTAGAGACCAATCTAGCAATAGAGCAAGACCTCATCTCTACAAAAGATACAAAAATTAGCTAGGTGTGGCAGTACATGCCTGTAGTTCTAGCTACTCAGGAGGCTGAGGAAGGAGGATTGCCTGAACCTTGGAGATCGAGGTTACAGTGAGCTGGGATTGCGCCACTGCACTCAATCTTGGGTGATGGAGTGAAATCCTTTTTACCAACAACAAAAATATTGTCATATATTGTTCTTGCTGGGAAAGCTGACCTTGAGCCAAAGATCAGAGTGCAGGATGTTTGTGAAAGAGGGGAGGTATCTTGGGATCAACACCAGGGGAAGAAGGAGTAGGAAGCAGGAGGGGGCAGAGGGAGAATTTGAGTTCTGACGCAGTTCCAACAAAGAGCTCAGCCCCAGCCCCATTCTTGGGAAACCCTGCAAGTAGGATGGCCCTCCAGAGTTGTCTGTGTTGGGACAAGGGGACCAGACCTTGGCATCTCTACCTTGATCAGTCATTGACGCAAGCTATCCCTGGAAGGAAGCTTCCAGGAACAGGAACCTTGGGCAAGGCAGTTTTCTGCAGCTGAGGCAATCCTCAAAGAGGGCTGACTGCTGAAGGTATCTTCTGGCAGCACACCCAGCAGCTGGGGAAGAAGGCTTTGCTTCTAAAGCAAAAGACACATCACAGGGTCCACTGCCCATATAGAATCTCATTCAGTCCTCACAATAATCTAATAAAATTGGTATGGTTATTGTTCCCATTTTACAAATGAGGAAACTGAGACTCAGAGAAGTGAATGTATTTTGCTCATGTTCACATGGCTAGTTCATGGCAGAGCTGGAATTCCAACCCATGCAGACCAGCTCCAAAGTCTTTGTTCCAAACAAGCCTTTGTCTTACTTGAGTTGCCCTAAGACACCCTCCTCCCCACAAGGTCATGACTTCTACAAAAGGAGCCCTGAGAGTGTTTCCAAGTAGCAATGTAGAATTAAAAATTATAAACTCCAAACACTTTTAAATCAGACTTGATTAAAATTAAGTTGAGACCAGAGGCTTCAAGCTTCAGTGGCAGGTGCCTTGAGAGGGCACAAGCACTTTCGAGAATGCAAAACCCTGGATTAACCATTAGCCTTTATTTAGATAGATGCGAGAAGTGTAGCAAATATTTACATACCAGTTACCATGAAATCCAAGTTAAATCTGTATTTATTCTGTATCTCGTCATCGTAAAGTTGATTTTCTGTCCAAGTTTATGTCCTCAGGGGACAGGGAGCTTTCCTGAAATATTGAAAGGTTTATTTTAATAGTTCCAAGGACTGTAGATTTTTACATTTGAGACTGTGAATACTTGTTATCGGAAACTAAATTTGTTAGAATGTTTGTAGAAAACTATGTTTATTCACTTAAAGCTGTAAACTACGATTTTTGTTAAGAAGCTGACTTGACTTAGCAACTCTGTGAAAATGAGCCCATACGGACCTCAGGGACTTGTTTGTAATGAACCCAACCAACACAAAAGACTGTGCTGATTCTCAATTAGGAACACAAATAAAGCCATTCATCCCTGTAGAAAGATTATTTTGCAAGAAAAATAAATAAGGGACTCCAGCAGAAAACTTTAAAACACAGTGCAGAGCCTTGATTGTCCATGAAACACTGTTAGAGGTGGTCAGGGTGATTGTAATTGGGACCTTTCTGATTGCTGACCCGCTCATTCATGAACCTCAAGTGCTGAGCTCAACCCCAGCATCTTTGTCGGTTCTATTATGAAGGGGGTTTGGTCTGGCGGTGTTCTGGATTGAATTGTGTCCCATCACCCCCAAAAGATACGTTGGTGTCTTAGCCCACGGTACACCAGAATGTGATCTTATGTGGACACAGGGTCTTACCAGAGGTAATCAAGTTAAAAGGAGGTCATTTGGGTGGGCCCTAATCCAACATGACTGATGTCCTTATAAAAAAAAGGACAGTTTGGACACAGAGGTAGACTCACATAGAGGGGAGATGACGTGAAGAGATACAGGGAAAAGACAGCCATCTACAAGCTAAGGAGAGAGTCCTTGAGCAGATCTCTCCTGCCCTGCCCTGAGAAGGAACCAACCCTGCCACACCCTAGGTTCAGACTTGCAGCCTCCAGAATCAGGAAACAATACATGCCTGTTTAAGCCAATCCGTTTGTGGTTCTTTGTTCCGACAGCTCTTGCAAACGAATACACGGCTCTTTCCTGACTTCTCTCATTTTAATGCTCCGAGTTCTGGCAAGCCACCTCATGCTTCGCCTCCTGTCCATACTGCCACCAGGGGGCAGAAGTCACTTCCTGATGAGGGTCCCAGCCGCCACAATAACTTTCTGGAAAGCCACCGAACGAATTCTCCCTCTCCACTCCTGTTTTCTTGTAGTTCAGGAGTGGTGCCAGTCACCCCGAGCTTGTTAATGTTCCTGGGCTGGCACCTGCCTGCTTGCCTGCCCCAGTGTCCGCCTGCTGTAGGCTGTGAACTCCTCCTTCATCCTCCTCCCCCTTCCCTCCTCATTCCTTTCATTTCCACCGACCTAACGTACTTATTCAAATGCCCTCGTCTGCCCATGACCTTGCATCTCTGCCACAAAGACAGGCTGTTACAGTGTCAGCCACACCGTAGGGAAGCTCTGGCGCTCGTCCATCTGTCGGGGCTGAGATTCATTTTCCTTTCTAGGTTCTTGGTCTTTCTTGGGTATCATTTTTTAAATGGAAATTGGCACCAAGCTGATGATAGCAAATCTGGAAAGTGAGAAAAGAAATTTATTTTTCACTGGTGAGCCAGGAAAATACTTTAAATATAAGCTGTGGGTGCAATTGCAAAGCTGGGCATTGTGAAAGAGCTCTCAGCATGTGTGGAAATCTGTGAATTTCAGTCCATGGCTTTCAATGTGGTCATGGACTGGTGTGTGCAAGTGTATGTGCCTGTGTTGACCTATCGGTGGAAAAGTGTGCAAATGCCCAGGTGTGGGTTTGTGTGATTCGAGGATATGTATGTTGCTGTGCACACAGAGTAGATGTGACTAAGTACATGAGTGTGCGTGAATGTTTGTGAGCATATGCATGCGTGTGGGGGTATAGGGAACACTGGGTCTTCAGTTGGCAAGGGGAAGAGCCAGAGTGGGACTAATTTGGATGCAAGACCCCGGAAGAGACTCGCTGAGGGATGAACATCCAGCTTCTTCTGCCAAATGCTGCCCAAGTCAGTTGGATGCCAGGTCTGGTGTTTAGAGACAGATGTGCCAACTTCCTCAGCTCCACGGTGAGCTGCGTCTGTCCTGCTGGCCTGGCTCAGGCACACTGTCCCTGCTGAGAGCTTGGAAGCACAAACAGTGTCCCTTTGCCAGGAGCCTGGCTGCAAAGGCCCCCTCCACTTCGTCCACCACTCTAAGAGACGGTGGCACCCAGCCCCCCACATACCAGCCAGCTCCCATCAGAGGTCCAGGCCCCAGCCTCTGGGCACCGGAGCCTGTTCTGGACATGGCCCAAGATGTCCTCTGTTATTGCTTAGTCGCTCTGATAATTTGCCTTAAGTTTATTTCGGCAAAGCTGTTATACTGGGCACCCCTCTCAGAATGCTTGTACAAAACAGAAACTTCCTTCTTACAGTTCTGGAGGCTGGATGTCCAAGATCCAGGGTGACTTGTACAAAACAGAAACTTCCTTCTTACAGTTCTGGAGGCTGGATGTCCAAGATCCAGGTGCCAACAGATTCAGTATCTGGTGAGGGTTCACTTCCTGGTTCATAGACTGGGGCCTTCTCACTGTGCCCTCACATGGCAGAAGGGATAAGGGAGCTCCCGGGGGTGTCTTTTTATAAGGGCACTAATCCCAATCACGAAGGTTCCCCTCTCATTACCTAGTGACTTCCCGGTGTCCTCATCTCCAAATACTGTCATGTTGGAGGGTTAGGATTCAATTTATATATTTTGGGAGGATGTAAACATTCAGTCCATAGCAGAGTGGTCTAGGCAGGATTTAGTCAACTTGCATCATGTGCTGCCTCACTTAGAAGTATCAGCCCTCCAGGACAGGGAGCCAACCTGTCTCCCTTGCCTGCCTCCTTAAAGAGACCAAAAGGGGAGATCAAGACAGGTGACAACCTAATGGGTGTGGCTGTCCAATAGATTTGAGAATCAAGTGATACTGAGGGGTTTGCATGCATTTTTCAGGAGATGGAGTGGAGTGAGAAAGGCTTAAGCCAGGGACGCTCCATTGAGGGCACAGTTGATGGGTCTAAGGTGCTAGTGACCCCACAGAAGCGCTTTCTTCAATTATGTGCTCAGGTCCTCTGGACATATGGCCACCTGGTCTCAGGCAGCACCCAGAACACCCTTCTTATTCTGCATATCTTCCATCCTTTGAGACCCAGCACCCACCTGCCCCTGGCTAGATTCCTTGATCTTTTTCTTTCCTGCAGCAATCAGCCCAGATCTGGACATAAGTCTGGGCTGAATACCTGTCCCTTCCTGCTTCCATCCTGCCCTCCTCTTTTGTCATTTTCAGGGACATTTGGCCACTGATCTTTGTAAACAGTTGATTCCTCCCTGAGCCATCATTTCCCCCTCTTAAAATAGTTTATTTTCTAAAGGTCAGACCCAGGGCCCAGACTTGGGACTTTGTCATAGGGCAGCCAGATTAAATACAGGACATCCCATTCTCTGTTTTTAGTTTTAGAATTACAGGGTATATGTGAGAGTTTATTACATTAGTATATTGCATAAAGGCGAGGTGTGGGCTTCTGATAAATCCCCTCCCCCAGTAGGGGACATGGTATCCAATGGATGGTTTTACATTCCTTATGCCCCCTCTCTCCCCCCGCCTTTTAGCAGTGCCCACTGTCTGTTATTCCCATCCTTGTGCCCATGTGTGCTCAGTGTTTAGTACTCACTTATGAGTGGGAACATGCTGTATTCAGTTTTTTGTTTCTGTGATAATTCACTTAGAATTATGATCTCCAGCTGCATCCATGCTGCAAAGGACATGATTTTATTCTTCTTTCTTTTTTGAATTTTGTTCTTCTTTATGGCTATGTCGTATACATGCACCACATTTTCTTCATCCAGTCCACCTTCGATGGGCATCTAGGTTGGTTCCATGTTTTTGCTATTGTGAACAGTGCTGTAATAAACATACACGTGCAGGCATCTTTATGGTAAAGTGATTTGTGTTCCTTCGGGTATATTCCCCGAAGTAGGGTTGCTGGGTCAAATGGTAGCTCTATTTTTAGGTCTTTGAGAAACTTCCAAACTATGTTTCACAGAGGCTGAACTAGCTTACATTCCCACCAACAGTGTATGAGCATTCCCTTTTCTTTGCAGCTTCACCACACCTGTTGTTTTGACTTTTTAATAGTAGCCATCCTGACTGGTGTGAGATGGTTTCTCATTATAATTTTGATTTGCATTTCTCTGATATTTAGTGATGCTGAGCATTTTTTCATATGTTTGTTGGCTGCTTGTATGTCTTCCTTTGGGAAGTGTTGGTTTATGTCCTTTTTCCACTTGTCAGTAGGGTTATATATTTTTTTCCTGTCAATTCGTTTGAATTCCTTATAGATTCTGGATGTTAGAACTTTGTCAGATATAATTTCCAATTATTATTTCCCATCCTGTGGGTTGTCTCTTTACTCTTTTGATGGTTTCTTTTGCTGTACAAAATCTTTGTAGCTTGTTTAAGATCCCACCTGACAACTTTAATTTTTGCTGCATTTGTTTTTGAGGACTTGGCCTTGAATTCATTGCTTAGGTCAATGTCCAGGAGGGTGTTGCCTAGGTTTTCTTCTAAGATTCTTAGAATTCTCACATTTAAGTCCTTGATCCATTTTGAATTAATTTTTGTATATGGTAATAGGTAGGGTTTCAGTTTCATTCTTTTGCATGTGGTTAGTCAGTTTTCCCAGGACCATTTGCTAAGTGGGATTTCCTTTTCCCAATGTTTGTTTTTGTCAGATTTGTTAAAGATGACTTGGTTGAAGGTCTGTGGTTTTATTTCTAGGTTTTCTATACTGTTGGTGTATGCCACACTGTGTGTCTATTTTTGTACCAGTAACATGCCATTTTGGTAACTTCAGTCTTGTAGTAAAGTTTGAAGTCTGAGAGTGTGATGCCACCAGCTCTGTTCTTTCTGCTGAGGCTTGCTTTAGCTATTCTGGCTCTTTTTGGCTTCTTTATGGATTTAAGTATTGTCTTTTCTAGGTCTGTGAACAAAACGCTGCTGGTAGTTTGATAGGAATTGCATTTAATCTGTAGATTACTTTGGGTAGAAAGGGACTTCTTAAAGATATTGATTCTTCCAGTCCATGAGCATGGGATGTTCCTCAATTTGTTTGTGTCACCTTTGATTTCTTTGAGCAAGCTGTGTTTGCATTCCTGACATGGAGCAAGGCCAAGTGCTGGCACTGCTGAAGAAATGTCTCCAAAGTGGGCATGTTTGGGGGGATGGAGAGGAAGGAAGGAGGTAGCACCCATGTGGTGCAGATCCCTCTGGCAGGACAGCCCTGCAGAACCTCTCCATGGGGTCATTGGCAGTCACTGATGCTGGAGGATCACCAGGAACTGCAGTCCCTGGGTTCTACATGGATCCAGCCAGTATCTCTATACCGATTGCAGGCAGTTCTCTGAACCTGGCTGGTGTGGAAGAGGATGTGAGAGGAGGGCCTGGGCTGAATCTCCCTTTGCTAGGACTGCAGAGGCTCATGAGAGGTGTGTAAAAACTCTCCTCTTCACTCACTGCTTCCTTCCTCAAGAGTTTTCCCACTCTCACTTTGGGGGGTGGCTGGGGTTTGGAGCTGTCCATTCTTCACATACCCAGATGACTGTTTGATACACCTCAGCTTGGGTTTCCAGGTGGACCCTCAAAGTGCCAGGCTCGCTCCCCCCCTTAGACTCATTTGCTGAAAGCAGCAGTTGTCTGATTTTTCCAGTTGGCCATCTTGGCCCCAGTCTCCATTTTTTTTGAATTTCAGATAAATAACAAATACATTTTTAGTTATAAGTATGACCCACGTAATATTTAGGGCATACTTATTTTTGTGGGATAGATTGTATCTCCTAAAAAAAAGCTACGTTCATGCCCTAACCCTGAAACCTCTGAATGTGCCCTTATTTGGTAATGGACCTTTGTAGATTTAATCAAGTTAGGATGAGAACTTCCTGGAAGGGTGGGCCCTAATTTTAATATGACTGCTGTTCTTATAAAAAGAGGAAAGGAGATATACAGAGAAGGAAGACGGCCATCCGAAGGCTACACACAGGGAGAACGCCATGTGACAACAGAGGTAGAGAATGGAGCGACATGTCTATGAGCCAAGGAGCACCAAGTATCACTGCAACACCAGGAATTTAGGAGAAAGCATGGGGCAGATCCTCCCTTGCAGCCTCCAGAGAGAGCACGGTCCTGCCAACACCTTGGTTTCAGTCTCCTGGCCTCCAGAACTTTGAGAGAATAAAGCCTCTCAGTTTGTGGTAGTTTATATGACAAAAAATACACTTATAAAAATTGTCTGAAGTTCAAGTGTAACGGGGCATCCTGTATTTTTATTTGTGGACTCTGGCACCCCTACTCAGGTAGGGTAAGCATGGTTTTTCTCCTCTGTGAGACTGCCAGAGATGCGCTAACTGGTGTCCCCTTGGCACTGGTGTGGCATTCCCCAAGATCCCGGGAATGACTGGGACTGGTCCAGATGTGAGGCAGAGTGTTTTTCTTTCTTGAGGACCTTCTGCAGTCTACCCCACCATCATAGTTTCTTTCTTCATTAAAGATGGAAAAACGAATCTTAAAACCTCATCTCGGTCTCCCGGGAGAGTGAGGTCTAACTACAGCTTGGCCTGTATGGCCAGGGTGGGTGGGAGAACATCTTCAGCCTCTCTGTTCACAAGCAGGTTAATGGGGCCTATCTGGGTGCTTGCAAGTGGTGGCTCTGGGGTGGTGCTTGCAGTTCTTGGCAGGGCCACTAACTTCTCATGGGACCTCAGGCAAGGCCTTTCTTCTCCCTCCCCCCTTCAGTTTCCCTATCTATAAAAGGAGAGAGGTGGCTCTATTATAGGGCCAATGACACCTCCCACCTGTCTATGACTCCTGTGGAAGCTTCTGTTTCTAGGGGAGATTAACTTCCATCTAAAAATCTGGATTTGGAGCAGATCCCATCAGACATACAACGTGCAGTCCTTGCTCATCTGTGACTGGTTTCAGGCACGGCCAGAGGGCTTCCAGAGCCAGCTTTATCCCTGACTCTGGTCCTGCCACGGGGGCTCCTCTCTCTTCTGGAAGGGAGCCGAAGGGCAGGGCACAGCCTGGGGCAGGCAGAGGGAGAGGAAGCCATTGCTCTCGATGAGGTCTTGGAATGACCAGTCGGTGCCATCTGGCAGGCGAGTGGGATGTAAGCATTGTCTGTCCAGCTGGGCATTGCCTTGGGCGGTGGATGGTGTCCAGTGAGGTCTGTGGCTACAGGTTTTGGGTGGGGGGGGCAAGGTGGGCGGCTTGGTGAGGACAGATTGTTGTTTACTGTGGAATCTCGCAGGCTTAAATACGACTAGTTCTTGGTGGTTAGTTTAAAAAAGAGTTACACCTGCGTATGGATGAGATAAAGCTGATTTCTGCCAAAATCTTAAACAGAAAATGCATAAGTGGGTGCTGGTAGAGAAAGGCTGTTCCATGTGGTGGGAAGAATCTGAGCTGGGACACCAGAAAGGACACCAAGTTCTAGTTCTGGGTGAGCCACATGCTCCTGCTGTGTCCTGGGTATGTTCTGGGTGTGCCCATGTGCTGTGTGACTTAAGCAAGTCTCAACCCCACTGACCTCAGTTTTCCTGATAAAGAAGTGATGCTGATGACTACCTCTCAGGGTCACAATGCCCTCTAAAGATCTCCGTGGGGGTAAAGTCCTCAGTCTAGTATCTGCCACCGAATGGGTGCCACTCTCTGCCTTCATTCAGCAGGGACTCAGCTGGGCTCGTGCCTGGTGACACGGAAAGAAAAACACTCCTCCCTGGCTTTTGGGAGCTCACAATATAAACAGAGATAACCCCGTGTTGAAGCCAGTGTGTTTGGGGCTGTGGGAGGGGGGAGGCCCAGGGTCTGTATGGAGTTGAAGGGAGTTTTCAGAAGTCCTGCTGGGATGTCACCAGTGAGTCCCCAACATCCATCAGTGACTAACGCTGATCCTGCAGAGTGGGGCTACCTGAGGCAGGGTATGAGTTTTTATTTTTTATTAATTATAATTTTTTTTTTAAGAGACAGACTCTTGCTGTATTACCCAGGTTGGTCTCAAACTCCTTGTCTCAGGCAATCAATCCTCTCGCCTCATCCTACCAAAGTGTTGGGATTACAGGCATGAGCCACCGTGCCCATCTTGGGTATGAGTTTTTAAAGCAGTATTAAGACCTCTGAATCAGGCACCTTTCCCTTAAAGCTTTTCTGGACAGAGTAGAGAACAAAAACATCTGCTATTTATGGGGACTCTTGGATTGGGGTGTGGGGGTGGAGAAGGATGACACCCTCTCAGGCTTTGGAGCTACAAACTTGCCTATGATGACCCCCACTCAGGCCTTGTTTCTCTCCCTCCTCTGAGAGTGGTCCAGCTGCTGTGTCTGGTGAAGGACTGACCAGTCCATCCTGTCCCCATCAGTGTCACCCCACAGTGCGCCCCTGACAGTTGCCTCCTTGGCTCCGAGTGGCCTCTGCCAAGGCCCGAGATGCGAGGAGATCAGATGGGAAGGTCCCTGGGTTGAGCATATTACCACGCACAGGAGGAGTCTGGCGTTATCGGGGACAACTGTGCCATGGGGTCACTGTCCCTCGCTGTGCCCCCACCCCTCCACAGGCTGTGGAATGATTGGGCTTGATGTGTTCATTTGCTGCCTGTTAAAAGTCCATTTTCTGGGCCCGGGCTGGCGCCAGTGGGCGGGTTTGGGGGCCTCGCTGCGCAGCAGCTGCCGCAGCTGCTTAACATGCAGCATAAATATTAGTCTCTGCTAGAAAGAGACTCAACTACAATTGTCTTTGGCCGATGGACGTGACTGGGCTGTTTGCCCACATTCCATCCCGCCCCGCCTGGCTCAGCAGACCCTTCCAGAATCCTGGAAGGCTGGGTGTGGGCTGACCCGGGTCCAAATCGGGATTCGGCCCCCAGAACCCTGGTGGGGAGGAATTCCACCTCTGAGAGAGGAGGGAGGCGGGGACCGTGTGTGTGTGGGGGGGCTTGCCTGATGTTCATCTCTGGGGAGGTCCTGATCTACCCCTTCACCTGCTGGATCAGCCTCCTCACCTGCAAAACAGGAGTAAAGGCTCTCCCTGCCTTTACTTCTAAACCAGACCTGACTGGCAGCCCCACGGGGGCAAAAGTGATGTCTGCTCATTCCAGCCTGGCTTGAGTCAGGGCCTGCTTTAGAGTCCCTAGACCTGGCGTGAGCCCCGGCCACCTCCCCTGCATCCTTCTATGCACATTTACTCCAGCTGGTGCTGGGGGCATCCTAACAGGATGGTCAAGGTGATGGTGGTCAGGCGGACTCTAAACACACTGATCTGTTTCAGGTGCTGTGAACACATCCTGTGGCAGGGAGGCACTAGGGTTTCACTCTCCCTGGTGATCATGTCTCTGAGAGGAAGGGACATGTTTGAGCCGAGATCTGAACCTCTGTGTCCTCATTACAGTTTTCTAATCTGTAAAATGGTGATGAAGCCCCCTCATCCCCCATGTTGTGATGCATACATGGGGTTACGTGTGCAAAGTGTCTGGCACATTGTGGAGCCAGGCTCTGGGGCCTCTGAACAATCCCCTCTGAGAAGTCTGGCTGTTCACACTGGCGACCACAAAGCCTCTCTCTGTGTCCTCAGATCAGGGCTTCTCAAACTTTTACATGCATAAAAATCACCTGGGAGCTTGTTAAAATATAGATTCCAAGCCTACCTCTGTCCCCCAGAGTGATTCAGTAGGGCTGGGGTGGTGCCCGGGAATCTGTATTTTCACAGGCAACAAGGGTGGTATGGGTGACACATGGAATACACTTTGAGAATCATGGCCTAGATACCCCTGAGGAGACCCAGTATCCCTCCCCCAATCACTAAGACTTGACTCTATTAACCAGTGGGTTGGTAGCCTTGGGGAACAACTCCCCCAGACTCAGCAGACCTGGGAAAGCCACTCTGGCCCTGTGGGCCTGTCTGGTCTCAGTCCTGCTGGACCATGTGAACTGGTGCTTTGAAATAAGTAGCTGCTTTCAGAATCCCAAAGTGTCCTGAATTTATTAACAGGCAGAGCGTCTTCCGAGAGCCTGATGGGGAATATTAAGTATCGCTGCTGGCCCTGGAGTGATGCTTTGAGGGGAAGTGGATGCTGGGTCCAACAGACTGCAAAGCGGACAGGGTGCATTTCATTGAAGCGGAGAAAAATCAGTTCCACAGATGAGGTGGGGGACGTGGGGGTGGGCTGTGGGTGGGAGAGTGTATCCTGGGTGTGTTTTGGCTGCTCTGAGAAGTCCCGAGGCTCAGCCAGAGGTCCCCCCTTTGGCCATTTCCCTTTGGCCTTCCTGGTCTGAAGCTTTCTCACGCCGAGGCTGGGGCTTAAGTCATCCAAGTTCTTTCCATGTTAATGGCATCTAATCAGCATGTATCACACACGTTAATGTAATAACAGCTGCTAATTATATATCCCGCTATTACTCTGCTCCCAGTTATGGGAATTGAAAAAGGATGATACGGGGCCAGGAGAACTACCCCCCTCTCCACCCCCATATGTTAGTTTATTCATGGGGCTGCTATTTCTTTTAATTGCAGAATTCGCTCCTATCTGAAATTTGTTCTTACTTCCTGCCTCGGCCTGGGCCAGCTCCACCCAGCCAGCTGCCAAGTCTTGCTCCAGCATGGCCCTAGAGAAATGACAAGAACCTACCACCATCCTTGCCTGGGGGGCAGGGGCTTCCAGACGGTTCCATGGGGAGGTTGATGCAAAGCAGACAGCGACACCTGCTTGGGCTTCCTCAGCCTTGGCTGGGACTGGAGGCTGGAGCCTGTTTTCTCCACTTACCGCCACCTACTGGTGACTCCCTATGAATAGCCCAAGGCTGTACCTTCAAACCAGCCAGGATCTGCTTAGTGGCAGTGTGTTGGCAGAATCCCCCTGTGCACTGTGCTTAGATAGTGACAGTGTGTTGGCAGAATTCTCCTGTGGGGTGGGCCCCCACTTCCAGCCAGGCCAATTACCCAGCTGGGTAGCCCTGGATCTGCATCGGCTCCTCTCATTCCCACCTCTTCCTAAGTCCCCTGGCCCTCAGTTTCTCCATTTTCATAATGGAGACACTAACAAAACTCACCTCAAAGGGTCCTGGTGAGGATCAGGTCAGTGGTTCTCAAACTTGTTGCACATTTAGAATCACCAGGGTGATTAATACAAGTGGCCGGGAGCAATGGTGCATGCCTGTAGTCCCAGCTATTCGGGATGCTGAGGCAAGAGAATTGCTTGAGTCTTGGAGTTCGAGCCCAACCTGGGCAACATTGCAGGACTCCATCTCAAAACAAAACAAACAAAAAACAACCAAACCCTTCCCCACTCCCTTCCCAAAAACACACAAGTACCAAGGCCTGGGTCTGCTGAGTTCTTCCTGGGTCGATTTTATTAGAATTTCTAGGGAGAGAGGTTTGTATATCAGCACTTAAAAAAACTCCCAGGCAAGTCCAGTGTGCAGCTGGGAATGGGAGCTAGTCATGTATGGACGCTTCTATGGCAGGGTCTGGCACATAGCAGACCTTTAACAAATAAGAGTCCTTGTTTCATTGCTGTTTACTGTGTTAAAAGTATTAAATGGAATTATATGTTAAGCCACTCATTTGAAACCAGTGGACTAAGAAGTGCTTCATTAATTTAAAAAACCTTAATAAAAAAAGAAATATAAATATGCCCACATAAGGGGCAAGTTAGTAAGGGAAAGGCAGATCAGTTCTGGCACCTCCTTCCCCCTCCCTCATGTCCAGGAAGGAGGAGGAGGGGATGTAGGGAAGAAAGTTCGGGAAGGATAGAGATGAGAGGGCTGATACAGCCCATGGGAGGAAATTCCAAGGACTGGGAAGAACAGAGGGTTTTTGGTCCCCTCCTATTGGGTTTTGGGGGTGAGGCAGCTGGACCTAAGAAGGATGGGCTTTGTAGGGCCCTCAAGCAAACAAAGGATCCTGGGCCCAGGGGATCCTTCTGTGACCCAAGCGCCTCTGGGAGCCGAAGAAGGGTCTTGAATGGCAGGCGATGAACTTGAGGTAAAGAGCACCCTGAGAACCAGAGGTGTCACCTCCTGGGCTGCACCCAAGGGTATACCCCACCTACCTCAAGAAATTGAGATTAAATTTCTCACCACCTTGTAATGCAGGACCTAGAGAGGGGTTTAATTGGCTGTTTTAAAAAAAGTAACATGAGCCGGGCTCGGTGGCTCAGCCTGTAATCCGTGCCTTTGGGAGGCTGAGGTGAGTGGATTGCCTGAGCCCGCGGGTTCGAGACCGACCTGGGCAGCGAGACCTCATCTCTACAATAAATAAAAAAAATCAGCCGGGTGTGGTAGCGCTCGCCTGTAGTTCCAGCTACTTGGAAGGCTGAGGCGGAAGGATCGCCGGAGCCCAGCAGGTCGAGGCTGCGGTGGCCGGGAGTGGCCACTGCACTCCAGTCTGGGTGACAGAGACTCCAACTCAAAAAAAAAAAAAGTAACACGACATTTCTGGCATGTAATAAGGTGGCAAAAATTAATACCTATTATTCCTATGAGACCAAACGTGAACAGATTCACAAACTATGGCCCATGAGCTGTGGTGGCACTCAGTGGAGAGGCCTGGGGTCCCTGTCAGGGAGCAGTTGGCCTGGAAGGGGACCCAAGGCTCAGGGTCTCATCCTTAGAGCAGGATTTTCAGAATGAGGCTGTGGGGGCTGTTGTCACAAAGTCCTGGGGTGGGGGGCAAAAGTGGGCCTAGGAGGAGAGAGAGAAGAGTCATCCCTCTGGCTGGTGGTTGGGAGGGCTGGGGGTACTTGCTAAACCTGGATGGGCATTTAGGATGACTGAGGAACTTGTTAAAGACACAGATTCCCAGGCCCCTTCTGATTTGTACATAGTTGGTTTGGGGGTTTGAGAATCTGCACTGTCAACAGCTACCTGGACGGTAGGATTCCTGCCCTGGCTTGAGAGCCATGGGATCTGGGGAGACTCAGGGTCCAGATCTGCCCCGAATAAATGTGGAGAATCCCAGCCTTCTCGACAACTCCTTACCCCCTGCCCCCACTGTCACCCTTGCCCTGTGGGCCACAGGCTGGCCCCATTTCCCAAGTACTTTGCAAACACCCTTCTGCTCTCTGAGTCTCCTGTGGCCCTCCGTGGGCATCCCCTTTCCCAGGCTGGAGCTAGTCTACCTAAGAGGAAACTGGACTCTGCAAAGGCTGTGTGTGTGCTGATGCCACATTTGCCTGAAATACGTTTTTTTTTTTTTTTTTGAGTCCGTTTCATTATCCTAGTGCTCAGATATGACTCACTGCTAGGCCATTCTGTCTGCTGATTATGCTTCTCTCTGATGGGCAAGGTGGCAAAGACACCAGGGAATAAAGGTGGGGGGGTTGAGATGTGATACCTTACAGAAATGAAGAAGTGAAGGTTTCAAACCTGGCACGGGTCACGGGGGCTGTGCTCAGGTGCCCGTCCCTCTGCCTTGAGGGGGAGGCCACTCTCTTCAGTCTGGTCTAGCCTAGTTGAAGCAGCTGTTCAGGGGCTGTGGGATGCAGGGCTTTGTCTGACACTCAGCATTATTCTAACTAAACCAGCCGGTCCTCTCGGCCCTCATCCACCTCTCTAGCCACGTGCCTTGTGCTTGTACATGACATCCAAACCTTCCCCCTCACCGGCTCAACACCCTTCCATCGCTACCCATTGCTCTGGGACCAGATGTCATAAGGCCTGGCCTTCAAGAACTCTTCAGCCACACCCCCTCACGGGCCCTTCGTTCCCCAGGTGCCTGGTGGAGGATGTGTTGGGTGTGCGAATGATCATCCCTTTATCTTCTCTGCCCTTTGGGCCTGCCAGCTTCTCAGCCCTGAGCATCCCCTCCCTCATGGGCGCAGGGCACTGGCTTTCCCAGGTCCTGCTGAAATGCTTCCTCCTGCACCAAGCCTCCTCATGGCCATCGGCCTCCCAGGCCGGAAGCAGCCTCTTCTTTCGTGTTCCCACTGCAGTTAGTCTTGAATCTTTAGCGCTTTTCATGGCCTTCCCTCTTTTTTCTCTGCTCACTTCTTTTCTTTTCTTTTCTTTTCGAGGCAGATCTTGCTCTGTGGCGCAGAGCCTAGCTAACCACAGCCTCAAACTCCCGGGCTCAAGTGATCCTCCTGCTTCAGTTCCTGAGTAGCTAGGACTGCAGGCACAAGCCACCATGCTCAGGTAATCTTTTAATTTTTTGTAGGGACAGGGTCCTGCTGTGTTTCCCAGGCTGGTTTCCAACTCCTTGCCTCAAGCAAACCTTCCGTCTTGGCTTCCCAAAGCACTGGGATTATAGGCATGAGCCACCATGCCTCAATGCCCATTTCCATATTTTGTTTTTTCCTGATGATTCACCTCCCTGTGTCTCGGATGGTGCCTAGCTCATAGTAGGTGGTCTGCACACACAGGAGCTCAACTACTTTCAGCTGCAGAGGCCACGATGGAGAACACACACAGTTTTTGGACTGTGGGGGAACCTGGCATTTGCCTGCAGGACAGAGGCCTACCGTCCTCAGGCGATACAATAAGAACTATGGCCCCTTCTCTCAATGGTACCCAACCCAAGCCCCTGTCCCTAAGAAGTAGGCTGTCACTGAGTCACCACTGGTCAGGGAAGCATTGATCTGGGTCATAATTCAGGCTGTGTACTGAAAACTGGGGCTGAGGGATCATAATCGACATTATTTAGCTGTGGGGGCCTGAAGTTCCCCTACATGGTACAAGGGACCCCTCAGGAGGTCGATTGCACTGTTGGAACATGAATTTTGGAGTTAAGCCATCCTTCCGCTTGTGTCTGAGGTCTGCCACTAACTTGCTGTGTGACTTCAGATACATTTCTTAACCTTTCTGAAATTTAGTTTCCAGGTTTGGCAAATTATGTTAATGACACCTTTAGAGTCTTTGGGAATATTAGGGATACTAGCAAAGCACGTGGTGCCTCGTAGGTGCTTGATAAATAATGGCGGGTGTGATCATCTTGATCATCATAAGCAGCCCTGATGAGACACTTATTTATTTATTTTGCAGTCACTGTTGTTCCCTCCAGCTGTTGGAGCCTCTGCTGGGATCACCCGAGGCTTTGAGCCAGGCTGGAAGAGCTATTTCATAATTAGGCTGGCAGATGTAGGATGCAGCGGACCCCCTGCCGGGGATCACAAATTAATTAGTGTCGTCTGTGGAGAGGAGGCCCCACCACAGTCTGATGAGGATGAGCCAGGTCCGTGGGCGTGTGACCTTGGTCCTCATAGTTCTGCGGAGGGGTGAGCCCCCCCTCACATCAGTGGGACATGGGCCCTCCAGGGTCTGCAAGGAACCCAGGGCCAGGGAGGGTGTGGCAGATGGGCGGGGCTCAGTGACACTCCAAGGACTCAGGAAGCCCAGGGTTCCAGGGAGGCCATGGAGACAGTGCTTCCCCACCCCTCGCCCTGGTGTAGCACCTGTGCATACGCCTCAGTTTCCATGCACAGCCCTCCACCCGCCTTCCAAGTCTATCTGTCTCCTGACTTAGTCAGGGCCGGGCTGCCCACTCTACAGGTCAAGAACTTGCTGCAAATCCCTGGGCAATGCCCATTTGTCTCCCTTGTGCAGCCTCAGCAGCCTAGAAACCATGACTTCCTCTTAAATGACACTGGAATCTTGCTCTTTGAATAAGTCCCTTAGTGTTTCTAAGCTACAGTCTCCTCATCTCTCCAACAGGGTTCATAGCAGCCTCTGTCACTGAAGCTGTTTTGAGGTTTAACTGTCAACATGCATGTAAAAAAAGCACTTGGTCTGCAATTACACCCCTTAAATGTGGAATTCTGGAACATCTACCAAAGTCACCCCCGACACTTCTCATCGCTGCTGCTGGCCCTGCCCTGGCCCCAGAAGCAACCTAGCTGTTGGGTGCCCAGCAAGGTTCAGGTGTGAGAGCTCTTTCCTGGGAAAAACCATCACCAGGGCCTGGGAACCCCTCCCTTAACCTGCAGCAGCAGCGGGGGCCCCAGTAGACCTTGGTGCGTGTTATCTGCACCTCTTTCAGTAAAGGTCGGTCTTCTTGTCACTGCTGTAGTCTAGTAATATCACCCTCTGGCAGGTTTTCAGGGATGTGTGCAAGGCGGTTGAGAAACCGAAACTCCAAAGGCAATTTCTCCCCAGGGAGCTGTTTTACGGGTTGTTCACACTGTACCACTGCCATGGAGAGGTCCCCTGCCCCAGTCCTGCAGGAATCACTGAGACTCAAGTTCACTGGGCTGCCTGGGGAGATCCCCCACTTTCCAATCCCCCAGCGAGCATGGAGCAGACCTGGCCCTAACAGAGAATGGGGCAGGATCGGGACTATATTTTCCTCCCCACTAGTGGAGCTTTGGAGGCTCAGGCCTCCAAAGCTCTGAATAACATCGAGATTGCCCAAAAAAGCCACATTTCTGAAAACCAGACAACTTTCTCTCTTACCTCCCAGGCAAAAGCAGGCAGAAAATAAGCAGCTGCCATTGGCTCAACAATAGCTATTTAAAAACTATCAATTATTTAGATGTGGAAAACTGGAGAAAAAAGCTTTTAGGGGCACTTTGAAAGCCCGCATAGTGTCAGTAGTAGTGTTATTAATTTCTGGTTCCTAGATAATATTTAAAGCATTGGTTATGAAAGTTTTTTGGGGAAAAGAACCTTCATAAACATTCCGATTCTGAGCTAATGACATTTCCATGGGTCTCCGGGGCACGGCATAGACCCTGCCTCCAGCATCACCAGCTGTGGGCTGTCTCAGGCGAGGGCCCAGGAGCCAGGTCCAGGAGCGGTGCCCAGGCAGTCCTGGCTGGCTGGACTTGACCTTCCCCTTTTTCTGGCGAGAGGCCTTGATTGCTGCTTAGAACCGCATCCATGCCGGGTGCTGCTGCCCCTGATGGCCACTAGGGGGAGCCAAGGTTCGCAGCAAGGGGCTTCTCTCCCAGCAAAAAGCCCAAGGATCTTGTTCTGCATCAGCGGTTTTTCATTCCGGGATTCTGAAAGAAGGGCTGGATGCAGACCGAGTGCCTAGTGACTGGCCTGGCAAAGGTGGGCAGTATTTGAAGAAGCCCCAACCTCTAAGCTGTCGGATCCCGCCTCACTAATCTGCCTCCCTCTTAAATAAGAAAAGCACAATTATATTGTGGCTGGCACAGGAGCAACTGCAAAACAACCTTTCCTAGGAAGCTTCCAGAGGAGTCCCCACCCCCATCTCTGACCCCCGGGCTTTTTGGAGCCTGCCTGTGACTGCCCCGGGTCTCTGGGCGTCATCTCCCCTGCCAGAAGGAAACCCGAGGACTGTGTTCATTTGCTTCCTCCTCCACCTCCTCCTCCTACTTGTAACACTCTCCCCACTTTCTTTTTATGAAGCACCTCTGGTTAACTGGGAACTGTGTGCTCAGTGCTGTGGGCATGGCCGTGGGGGAACTGGAGGAGGGTGGGGGATAGAGACAAAGGAGTACAATAAATAATTTCTGCATTCAAGGCTTTTCTACTAAGTTTGGAGATGAGGCATTTGACTCAAGTCATTGAACATTTAGCTGAGAGTCCATTTGAGGAACCGTGGCATATTGGGGAAAGAGAACAGCTTTGGTCAGCGAGTTTCAGCCTTAGCTTCACTGAGGGAAGCCAGTGTGCTGTTGTATTACTGAGACCTGCTGGTTCTCATCTGTAAAATGGGGCCAAGCATCCCTAAGCTACCCACAGTCTTATATTGAGCATCTCATTTGGTGATGGAAGACAGAGGTTCTTAACTGCTAAGAAAGCCTCCCTCCTCTGTGAACCTCTCCCAGTCCCTTCCCTGCAAGTTTAACCATGATTTCCTTGTCTGTGTCCCAGGACCTCCTCCTAGCCCAGTTAGCACTGTCTAGACTACGTGGCCATTCTACACCTGCTTGAACTGAGAACTCCATCAGAGCAGGATGGTGAAGCTGCTTGATTCATGTCTACCCAGCTCACAGGCAGGCATTTTGCAGGGAGCATTATCAGAGGTTGGGGTGAGGGAATGAGAAGGTGGGAACAACTTCTCCCTTTCTGGTTTGGGCTCCTGTGCTGATGGTGGTGTCATTCTGATGGGTGGAGACTTAAGTATGATTTTCAGGTGTGCCTGGGCCTTGGGGTCACTCTGAGAGAGAACCTGGGCACCGAGCAGTTGACCACAAGGGCCTGGGCTGTAGACGCACATCACTGAGCCCTGGGGATGGATGAGTTCCAGGACAGGATGGCCACCGTTTTCCACGGGTGGTTCAAATGTCATGAAGGGTGGATGGGTCACAGGAGGGTGTTCTTAGGGGCCCAGACACAGTGTTTACAGAACTGGGTCACAGGTTGTGAAGGGGACCCCTTTGAGATCTCCATTAATCTTATCACTCTTGTCTTGGTGAAGGAGACAGCTTTGTGTTTACAAGCCCTCTGGCTCTTGCTCTTTGTTTTTCTTTTCAAGTGACAGGGTCTTGCTCTGTCACCCAGGCTAGAGTGCAGTGGTGTGCTCATAGCTCACTGTAACCTCGAACTCCTGGCCTCAAGCCATCCTTCCACCTCAGCCTTCTGAGTAGCTGGGACACACTCAGCTAATTTAAAATATTTTTTTTTTTTTGTAGAGATGAAGTCTTGCTATACTCCCCAAGTTGGTCTCGAACTCCTGGCCTCAAACGATACTCCTGCCTCGGCTTCCCAAAGCCCTGGGATTACAGGTGTGAGCCACTGCTCCTGGCCTTCTGACTCCCTTTTGAATGAAGAGTGAGCAGGATGCAGGCAGGTGTCTTTGGCAGCAACAGTATTCAGTGGCTACTTTTACTCACCATTTTCCTTCCTGCTTACTTTGGATAAGCATTACTATTTCTACACACACCACAGTGACACACAGTTTTGTTTAAATACATTTATTTAAGTTAAAAAAAGGAGTCAGTTGAAAAAAATTAGGTAAAATATCACTACAGGTGGTGCGTGGATACAGCACACATCCAGATACGCCTATGAGAATGACTATAGTAGGATTGAGAGCACGGGCTCTGGAGATCTTGGCTCTGACTCTTCTTAGGCCTCTCTGAAACTCAGTTTCTTCATCTGTCAACAGGGCTAATAATACCTTTTCAAGAGGGTTGCTCTAAGGAGCTAATGAGATAATGTATGCAAAGTGCTTAGCATAGGCCTAGGTACACCGTAGGTGCTCAATAATTGTTAAAAGTGTTAGTTTGCAGCAGGGATGGATGGGGCTATAGAATGAGAGGGCAGTCTTTACTCCACCCTGCAGAGGGAGATGACATTCCCACTGGGGATGAAGGGTGGGAGGAGGTGGGATCCCTGAGGAATAGTCAGGGAGGGACGGAGGGCACTGCCTATAGACCAAGGGAGCAGAGCCCATTCCCCCACCTCTCCCACCCTTCTGGTCCTGGGCAGGAAGACAAGGGCTCTGTGCAGTGTTTGTGTCTCTCGTTTGAATTAGAGAGCTTTCCCACCCTTGCTCTGCCACTTCTTTCAAGATTTAATTCAGTGTTTCAAGTGTTCCTAATAAGGTCCTGGCCATGATAGCTTTGGAGATCCTAGCCTGGAAGGCCACGTTTTCTGCTGAAGTTCGATATTAACATGCCAGTGAGAACAGCTTCAGCTGATGAGAATTACAACCATTCTCCAACTCACAGGCAAGGGGTGCACTTGAAAAATATTAATGAGCTTTCCAATTCCCTCTCTCCCTCCCTTCCTCCATTTCTTCTTTCCTTCTTTCTTTTCTTCCTCCCTCCCCACCTTCCTATGGTTGTTTATTGAAGGTGTACTGGCTGCTAGTATTGTAGCCTCTGCTAAAACCAGGAATTCCTTCTTTTCTGGAACAGACCTAATTTCAGTTCTTTAAACACGAGCAAGAGACAGAAATTCCAAGACCCCTGTCTCTTGGATCAATCAGAGAATTCTTCTCTTTTCATTTGCTTCAAGTATTTACGTGCTATTCAGGTCACACACATCGCTTTGAGGCGGCTGCCTGTGTGGATTAATTTTGTTGGCCTGTTTGCTCAGTTTTCAACATCCAGGAGGGAGAAACCAAGTACCTAGGGCACAGGTTTGGGCAACGTTTGCTGGGCCCTGTGACCCTGCCAGGAGCTAATGGACCCTCCTGAGCTAGGCTTTCTCCACTTCCACAGGCAGTCACTAGCAGCCCACGCGGAGTGGGCAGTCTCCGCACATCTTCCCGCCCCCATGTGAGCCCCATCCCAATCCTCTGTGTGGGTTGTTCCTCCTTCCTAGAGCGCCATCGCTTGTCCTGCTCACGATCTGACATACTCCCGAAACTTTCCAGCTTCCACGAACTCACAGTCCAGTGGCCCTGTGTCACTTGAGTGCCCTCGCAGCCTCTGTCCTGCCTTCCAGGGAAGGATGGCAGGGAGAAGCAGTCTGCTGGGAACCAACCCTGGTCCTAGAACTGATACTTGCTGAGCACTCATTATACTTAAGCCCAACGCTTTCCATCCTTGAGCTCAAAACCTCAAGGTGCTATAGTGACCCCATTGTGGGTGCCAGGAGTCAAGGGGCATGCTTTGGGTCACACAGCAGGAGGAGGTAGGTGAAAGATTTGAACACAGGTGGGTGGTCTGGCTCCAGAACCTGAAATACTCCTGCTCCCTTCCCTTCCCTACTGCACAGGGCTAGGCTCAGGGGAACTGAGGAGGGAGATCGTCACCATGAACCCAGGCTGTCCGGGGGTTGAGGGGTGAATTGACATGGAATCGTGCCTGGTAGGCATTAAGCGAGATTAGCCATGTCTCCCACGTCTAGACTGGAGGAGCTGCCACTGTCTATCGTTGGGAGTGGGTTCTCTGTGTTTCCTGTGTTCTGAACGCTCTCTTCTGCTACTGGAATGCTGTCCCTCCTGTGCCTCAATTCAAAGCACTTAATTATTTTGCTTTGTTTTATTCCCTAAAGGATTCGAGGTGACCTACAAGAAAACATTCAATAAAGTCATAGTAAAATATAAATAAGAACAACAAGGGAAGTTGCTGCTCGCATCGAGACGCTGCGTTTCTGGAATCTGGTGGCCCTTCATGGACTACACCACCCGCGCTTCTGCAATCCTTACGTTCAGAAAGGCCTCGCCTGCACATGTTTTCAGTACACACACACACACACACACACACACACACACACACACACACACACACAGCGCTTTGCGACCTCTGGGATTTAGATGTGAAGATGCAAGGCTCTCCCGAGCTCCTGTGTGCATATGTGATCAGTAGCTTCGCTTCCAATCAAAGCAGCTAATCTGAGCAGTGTGGGTCGCTGTCAGCTTTCTCTAATACTCTCCTCTCCCCGTCTTGATCTGCTTCCTTGGGCAGGTGGTGTGGCTCTGCCCTCTTGTTATAACCCGGTGACTTTCCAGGAGTGATGAGAATGTTATCAAAAGGGGCAATGTCTCAACTTCTGTGGCAGAGCATCTGCTGCAAGCATTGTGTGTTGTGAGCATCTGCTCTGGTCCAGGGCACCCGACGTGTAGTTCTGCAGAGTGCTGGTTCATTCCGGGCTCCTGCAGATGTTCCAGAAGCATCTGCTGCTCCGATTTGCTTTCCTTTCCTCCAGGAAACATTGTCACAGGGTTGTGTCTGTGAGCCCCAGGTCCTGTGGGGTCAGAGAAAGTGTTTGCGAGGAGGCTGAGTTGTGTTTGCTGAGACTCCATAGGACTTGGGAACTCCAAGAGATGCTGACATGGGTGAACTTGAGGGCCATCACTGTGGTGGTGACAGTGACACTTTTCCTCTTTTTCTCTGAATCAGCTCAGGAAATGACCGCCAGCCCTATTTAGGGAGGCCTGTGACCAGTACATGTGAATATGTTGGGAGGACTGAGATTGCACACCAGCGGGCTCAGGTTATCAGACATAGGAAAACCATTTTGATGGCCAAGTTGCTGTCCATTCCATGGAGAACTTGAAAAACTGGGTTAGAAAATGCTAAAGGAGGGGTCCAGAAACGGCCATGTTTGCCTCTCACCTTGCCCTTGACAGGTTTTGTGGCTGTGGACGGGTCACTAACCTCTGAGCATCCGGAACAGGACTCACAGTGCCCTCCAGACAGAGATATTTGAAGATGACAGGGAGTTTGCAGAAGCCCCAACACCAGTAAGGGCTCAACACCTTTTGTTCCCTTCCCATCTCCTCTTGCTTGGAGGAAGGAATCTTGTTTTATTCTGTTTGCGCTGCTGTAACAAAATATCTCACACTGGGTAATTTATAAATAGCAGGAAGTTCTTATAGTCCTGGAGGCCAAGAGGTCCAAGGTGAAGGCACCTGCAGGTTGGGCATCTCTGAGGGCTCCGTCTCTTCTTCCTGGATGGTGCCTTGTTGCTGTGTCCTCCAGAGGGGACGAATACTGTGTCCTCACATGGTGGAAGGGTGGGAGAGGCAAAAGGGAAGGCAGCTCTCTGCAGCCTCTTTTTTAAGGTCACTAATCCATTCATGCGAACTCTGCCCTCATATCTTCTGTACCCTGGACTCTGGCAGCATCTAGCACTTAGTAGGTGCTCATTTATCACTTCTGCATGAATGAATAATTGAGTGAAGTGGTGAAAGCCTGTTATTTCCTCCTGGCAATTTGCTCACTTCCCTGACCCCAGCTGGGACCTGCACACTTCCACTGCTGCTTTAGAGACCCCGGAACTAAGATTTTCTACTTAGATTCGGCACGTATTTTTATTCTGTGTGTCCCTTTTTATGGCCTTTCTGTGCTACTGCCTGGTGCACAAAAGTACTCCACTTTTCCATATTTCTGAGCCCACCCACTCTGTTTCTGATGCTTGAGACCCTCGGATTCTTCAAAAGGAGAACTTTTAATCTCCCTGGGCACAACCATTTCAGAAACGTGTTTCAAAGCTGCTTGAAAGCGCAATGCAGCGGCTTTGATGTCTCTGTCAGCTTCTCTGCAGGGGACAGGCAGGCTCCCTCAGGTCGCCTGGGGCCTGAGGATGGGAGGCAGCGCCTTGTGGGATTCCGAGGGGGCGTGGAGGGATGTGGATCCAACAGCCAGAACTGGAGGTGACAAAGTGACATGCTGTACACAGGGTCCCTCCACTGCCTGTCTCTGCCATAGGGTCTCCCCTTGGGAGTGAACATTGTGGCTTCTGCAGGGACCCTGTCTTCAAGGCCTCAGCACACACTCCCCGGGTGCTGGGGATACCTCTCAGATACATTCTTCGCTGGAAATTACCCTTGGTTGAAGGGAACTGCCTCACCCAAGGGGAAGCCCGTTCCCATAGCTAACGATTAGCTGATGGGGTAGGGGCAGTTATGAAGGCCTGGCCCCTCTAGTCTCAATGTAGGACAGTGCTGAGGGATCATCCTGACTCCAGAGCCCTCCTGGGATCAGCATTACCACATTGCAGTCAGCTCTGTCCAACGCTGCCCTCCCCCCCTTTCAGAGCGTGTCTCCCAGGACCACTCAGCAATGAACATTTGACACGAGACTCTCCATCCCTGTCCAGCTTCTGTGGGGCCTGGGGCGGGTCCCCCTTGTAGCTTGTGATGCAGGCTGAGCCTTTCTTTAAGGAGTCCCAAGTCCTGGGATTCTGCTGGAGAGAGGGAATAGTAGCCAGAGGGAAGTGACACACAGGCACGTTAGGAGTTGGACAAGCACGTGTGGCATCTGGAAACAGATGGATTTAGATGCAGCTTGGTCATCAGGCCTAAAGGATGCTTCCACGTCCTGCCGATGAATCCAGAAGGGCCACACCTGCAGAGCAGGCCCCAAGAGCTGCATGATCAAGGGTGGCCGTCCTGTCTCTCTTCCTATTTACTCATAGATGTGGAGGCACGAGAGAGTGAGCCTTACAGAACACAGAGTGGCCCTGCTCATCAGTGACGCCTCAGGGTTGACCACTCAGGTGGCCATGCCCTCCTTCCCCGAGGGCCTGGAGGGGAGTAGAGGGCAGAAGGCTGAAGTGGGGGTCCTCTCAATAAATTCCCCTTTACTCTGCAGCTGACACACCTCCCCCTTTGGCTGTCCCTGGGAGCCTCCTGTCCACCCCCCCGAAGGCGAACCTCCTCTCCTGGCACTGGTTGCCTAGCAGGGAGGTAGAGAGAGGGCCACCTAGTGCTCAACTTGCAAACTGGGGCCACTGGGGCCATCCTTCCCCCACTCAGCAAGGGCAGGGCTCTGACAAGCTTGTGGCGCTTGGTAGAAGGGAGGGTGACAGACATGTGCCACTGGCATTGTACTAGGCCGTACACATGAAGTTCCTTCACCCTCTTGGCCGTGCTCTGAGAGGTGCTGATCATGCCCGATTGGTGGATAAAGTAATGAGAGACAGAGGGTTTAAATGACGTCTAGTGTCACGGGCAGATGCAGGGCAGAGCCGGGGTTAGAACCAGACCCACCCGTCTCATAGCCTGGCTCTTTCCCTTGTGCATTCCGGCAAATTTCAAAATTCACCAGATGCCAAGTGGGGCGGCAGGACTTGAACTTCAGGGGAGGGTCCTTCTGCCTCTGTCTGCATGAGCGTGAACATCACTGCCATGTTCTGAGGGCCTGGACTGTGCCCCCTGCTGCATTTGGCAAGCTACTTCTATGTCATGGTAACTGCAGTCCACTGTGACTCCCTCATTTTGGGAGTGAGCACGCTTGCCCCTACCACATCTCTCTCCCACCTTGGCTTAGGCTCCCCATGAAGTCCAGAGATGCACCTTGCCAATCCCTGGGGACGCCAGAGTCAGCAAGTAGAGGCAGAACCACGCACTAGGATTTTTGGCAGGATCCAGGAGACAATTTTGGAACTTTCTGGATAGGACAATCCATTCATTATTGAAAGGCATTCTGATGTCGTCAGCTCTGCTCAGGGTTAGGCTGTCTCCCATCCTCCCCCTCTGGTGGAAATCTGGGAGTGACCAGAGGCTGAGCAGGACTGGGGAGGGTAGGATCTGAAGCCACCACTGGCTGTGTGCATTCATTTCTGGAGCTAGAAACTGGGGACTTCTGGTCCCTGCGGGTGCCCTTGTGAGTTGTTCTCAGGAAGGGACTTGGCAGCAATTTCTGTGTTTCTCTCTGGGAACCTCAGAGCTGCATTTTGTATCTGACCTTGGAGTTAGCAAACAGCAAGATACCCCTGAGTGGGCATCCTTGTCATGGTAGAGTGGAAGATGGGAGGCCTCTGGACTCAGGTGGTCCTGGTTTTGGGCAAGAATCTCTCTGGGTCTTAGTTTTACCTTGGCCCAGAAGTTGCTGTGAGGGTGATAGGAAACAGTACCTGGAGGAAGACTTAGCTTGGTACCAGGGGTATGGCAGTTTCTGAATTTCCTGTCCTCAGCAAAGGGAGATGACATCAGTGCTCAGACCATACCCCTCTAGTCCTATTGACTTCCAACGGCAAGTGCATCCCTCTGCCCGATGGCTGTGCCAGAACCTTGGAAGGCCACGCCATTACCCTTTCCTAACCTCACAGGGGAGCATCTCCCACCAGTGACTGAGGTGCATAAATACCTCAGCTCCCTCTCCTCTGGGATGGGGTAATTCCAAGGTGCGATTTGTTCCCCTTCCCAGCGTTTCTTGAAGTCATCCATATTAGTTTTCTATTGTTGCTATAACATGTTATGACGAACTTAATAACTTAAAACCATGCAAGTTTACTACTTTGCATTTCTTAAAGCCAGAAATCTGAAACAAGTTTTTCAGAAGGCTCTGGGGAGACTCCACTTCCTTGCATTCTTTAGCTTTTAGAGGCTTGTGGCCTTCTCTTCCTCCTTCAAATCCAGCAGTGGCCAGCTGAACCCTTCTGACATTCCATCACGCTAACTCTTCCTTCTCTTCCACATAGAAGGACCCCTGTGATGACAAGAATTTTAATAGTCTGGGATAATTTCCCATCCTAAGATCAGTTGCCTAGCCACCTATATTCATTCCATCTGCTATCTTAATTTCCCTTTGCTATGTAATGTCACAGAGTCATAGTTTCTGGGAATTAGGATGTGGCTATCTTTGGGGGCTGCTGTTCTGCCTCCTGCATTGTCCCTGTCCGTGGTGGCTGGTTTAACAGTGCACCTTTGCACTGCCTTCCTTTTCCTTGGTGTCACTTGTCCAGTTTTCTGCTAGTGATTCCCGACTTTCCCCAGTAAACGATTGCATCATTGTCCAAGGATCTTCTTCTAGAGGAACCCAAACCAATGTGCACAGCAAACCTGTATGATGAAAGACACAGTGCAAAGGTCTAATCAACCGGGCTGCAGAGACTCAAGACTGAATGTGCTGAATTTAGACTGGACACGGCTTTTGCCAGTGCCGGGCTAGGCTGTGAGCAGCCTCCCTGTCTTGGAGAAGGAAGCATGAGGTAAAGGCCATGACTAACTACCATCCCTAGGACTCTCTGCCTCTGCCCGTAACGGGTGTCACTGCACTAATGAATGACTCATTATCCTCATGTAGAAAATTTCAGTTTTAAGTAGTTGCTTGAATCAAAGTTATTTATTGGATCCTTCAGAGTTGAAGCTGGTTTTGATTAGTCTCCATCACTATTAAAATTGAAAATATGCTTTCCATTGGATAGAAGTTTTCCCTAATCATGGCCTGGTTGACAATGAACAATTTTACTCATCACTGAACGTGGAGCACATTCTGAACCTTCCGGTCAGGATTACCCCTTTCCTGTTATCAAAGGACTTTTTCATTGTCACAACCATTGCTATGGCCAGGCACCCAGTAAACATTCCTGGAAAGATTCTTTTTGGCTATTCACAAAGACAATTTAGAATTACAGAAAAGCATTAAGCCAAAAATAATAGCTTGCCTGTCTACCATTCACATTTACCACATATGCCCCAAATCGCACAGGTATTATGTGATGACAGTGCTCTATTATCCATGGGAAAATTTGGAATACAACAGATAAATTCCAGGTCACCAGCTCTCTCTAAATCCTAAAAATCCCCTTCCCTTCTTCCCAGTGGTGTCCTCTGGTGTCCCAGTGGGAATATTCTATTCTTCAAAAAACAAGTCTTTCATGTACACCTGCATATCCATAGGAAATCATACTGTGTGTGTGTGCGCGCGTGTGTGTGCGTATGCGTGTGTGTGTGTGTGTGTGTGTGTGTGTTTGAGTGGAGGTCACTCTCTGTTGTCCAGGCTAGAGTGAAGTGGTATAATCATGGCTCACTGCAGCTTTGACCCCCTGGGCTCAGGAGATCCTTCTACCTCAGCCTCCTATGAGACTGGGACTACAAGAAAGTGCCACTACATCCAGCTTATCTTTTGATTTCTGTAGAGACAAAGTCTTGCTGTGTTGCCTAGGCTGGTTTCAAAATCCTGGACTCAAACGATCCTCCCACCTTGGCCTCCCAAAGTGCTGGGATTACAGGCACAAGCCACCATGCCCAACCTCTGTGTATATTTTTACTTTCATAAATGGTATTGTGCTAGTTCTACAATTCTGTAACTTGTTTTATTTCACCCGACAATGTTATCTCTAGGCCTATGTCCAAACTGACAATTCTAGTTTATTTCTATTAACTGCTATGTTTCATATTTTAAAAAAGTATCCTATTAATGAACATGTAAGTTAGGTCCAATTTCTTTTGCTGCTTGAAACAATGCTACAATGTGCATACTGAAGCATGTGTCTCTATGCACACACATTCAGGGGTCTCTAGGGGAGACCACCAAGTCATAGCTGGGGGCCATTATTCTCAGCTTTAGTGGAAGTCACCGTTCAGGGTGACTGTGTTAATTACACCCCCACCCACAGCCTGTGAGAGTCCTTACATCCTCACCAGTGCGTGATAGCATCTGGCTATTTTACTTTCACCAGTCTGAGAACCTGCCATGGTGGGCTTTCAAACCAGGTAAGTCACTGGAATTCTCCCTACTGTTCTTCCTCTTAATCCAGAAAACTGATGACAAAGCACCTGTGCTACATGTGGGTTTCTATTGCTCAAGTCTCCTCTCACATACTTAAGGGCAGAGGATTGGCTGACTGGGAGGGCACCAGGCAAGGGACAGACATCAGGGTAAGGTGTTATGAGTTAGGACACAGGAGACAATGAGAGCAGGGGAGGGATAGGGAAGAGGCAGGGCAGGACAAAGGCCCCTGAGTGGGGTGGGGGCTGGGTGAGGCTTGTATTTGAGGCCAAGCACTGAGAATACTGAGCTGGGAAGGCAGTACTGCAACATTAGGTGGGTCATGAAGAGGGGCTTGGCTGGAATGTCCACTGGTGTCTGAAGCAGACAGATGCCTGGGTTGGCTTGGCTCTGTGGGCTAGGAGCATAGCAGATGGTGAATCAAGGAGAGTGAAGGGGAGGTGAGTCTTCATGTGTGCTCTGGCGGCTGGGGCTGGAGCAGAGGCAAATGGATGGTCTGTGTGGGACTTCAAAAAACTGGACACATTCTTTTGATGGTGGAGGGATGCGGCTCATCAATATGAAGAGGGACCCCTTGAATGAGGATTCTGCCTGACAGGACTGATACTCTCTTGCCCTCCCTCCCCACTGGGGTCTCCTGGGCTGGAGGAGTCATGGAGAGCCAGAGACTAGTTCTCTGTTTCCACTGCTGATGGCTTCAGTAAAATTCAGAGATCCAGACCCCCCCCAAGATGAGACATAGGCAGCCTCTGGTGACTATTTCAGGGTGCTATGGTTTGAATATTTGTCCTCTCCAAACTCACATTGAAAGTTAATCCCCAGTGTGACAGTATTGAAAGGTGGGGACTTTAAGAGATGATTGGGTCATGAAGACTCTGTCCTCATGGATGGATTGGTCAATTCATGGATTAATGGGTTATTGTGGAAATGAGACTAGAAGAAGGAGAAGGATGAGAAGGGGGAGGATGAGGAGAAAAAGGAGAAGGAGAAGAAAGAGAAGAAGGAGGAGAAAGAGAAGGAGGAAAAGTAGAGGGAGAATAAGAGGGAGGAGGAGAGGGAGGAGGAGAAGAAGAAGAGGAGGAGGAGGAGAAGGAGGGGAAGGAGGACGAAGAGGAGGAGGAGGAGGAGGAGGAGGAGGAGGAGAAGGAATAGAAGCAGCAGCAGCAGCCACCGCCAGCATGTTCAGCTGCCCTGCACTGTCTCAGAACTCTGCACAGAGCCCCTAACAGCAAGAAGGCTCTCGCCAGGTGTACCTTCTTGTCCTTATACTTTTCAGCTTCCAGAGCTGTAAGAAACAAATTTGTTTTCTTCAGAAATGACCAATTCTCAAGAATTCACTTATAGCAACAGAAATGGACTAAGACAAGGGGAAGTATTCAGGTAAGAGAGCTTCTTGCTTGAGAGGAAGAGAGTTTTGGGATCTTCCATTTGACCCTGTTTCTCTCTGCAGTGAATTGGGGGACAGGATTGGACGAGAGCAGGCTGGGATGAAGGGCCCGGGGAAATTGCCAGGCTCCATTCACTCCCTCTCCCTTCCTTCCTGATTGTTTTGGTTCAGCCCCAGATTTAAACCCTGGGCTGTGTGCACAATGGTGGTGACATGATTTCTCTACTCAAGAGCTGGGTGAGTTCATGAAGAAAGAGCATGGATTCAAGAAGCAGGGCAAGGAGTTCTGGGAAGAGGGAACAGCATGCGCAATGGCAAGGAGGTGTAAGAGAGCTTGGCATGATAGAATCATGAAAAGCTTGTGGACCAGAAATGTACATTGTGGCAGAGGAATGGGGGGGCAGTGATGGTAAATGGGGCTAGACAAGTAGTCAGAGTACAATGTAGGCAGGGCCCCAAAAGCCATATTGCATTTGATTTTTATCCTGAAAACAATAGGAGGCCATTGAAAGTTGCTAAGAAGAGGAAATTGCAATTAGATTAGAAGTTTCAATAGAGACTAGAGAAGGAGATAGTTGTCTACTGATGATGATTATTACTTGGCTAATGTTACTTGGGCACTTAAATTTTGCCCAAGTGCTTTACATACATTATCTTAATCTTACAATCTGTCCTATAAGAAAGGTGCATCAGTCAGCTCTTGGCACAATTATGCTGCATAACAAACAACCACACCTTTCCTACAACAGTCTGCATTAATTTCTAGCTCACATACCTGTGGACAGTTTGGGGCAGCTCTGCCTTTGGGTACAGATCAGCAGTTCTCTCTTCCATGTGTCGCACCTGAAGCCCTGCTGGGGCAGTGACTTCCCAGGGCATGTCCAGTTTGTGGCAACCATAGCAGCCTGAGAGGCAAGCCCAACCCTGTAGGCACATTTCAAGTTTCTGCTGGGATCTTGTCCACTAATATCCCCCTGGCCAAGCAAGTCACATGACCCGCCATGAGGCTATGATAATAACAGAAGTCTATTAAGAGTTGGGATCAATTATCCACAAAGAGATTTGTTCTTGTCCCTATTTTACAGAGGAGAACAAAAGAACAGATGATTTGCTCAAGGATGCACACAGCCAGCGTGCAATGAGCTAGGATTTGCTCCTGTGTGTCTCTGCCTTTTGGGACCCTTCTTGGCTTTTGCTCTGATAGTTTCTAGAGCACACCCTGGTGATTGGGCTGTTTCCTAAGTGTAGGCCTATCTCCCTCCCATCCCTGCCAGGGAAGGAAGCTTTCTCTTCTGCAAAACAGGCTCCTAATCCTCTCTAATGCATGTGCTAAACAGCCTAGGATGGGAGGCTCTCCTCAGCTACATTAGGAGATTAAACCCACCCAAGACCTGCGTCTCATAACCAAGCACATTCGCTATCTGAAGTAGAGGTCCTGGACACTGCCCACCGGAGCTCCCCCTCCTGGGATGGATTCGACTATTGATACTGGGTGGCTAGGAGCACCACGTGGGACCATTTGGAGGAGCAGCACTGGGATCGTGTCATTTATGAAGTGCTCAGCTAGTCAGCTGCTATGCCTCTTACTCAAAAACCGCTCAGAGTCAATGAATCGAGAGGGGATTATTTTTTTTCATACCCATGGGATGTTGGAATATTTTGAAAAGAGCAAGCCCTCGTATTTGCGACAAGCCTCACTGAGGCGGAACAGCTCATTTTATAGATGTCTGCCTCTGAGATATTATTTACCTACTTAAAAAACAATCACAACAAATGTTAGCCACAGTCCTGGTTTCATCCCTTGCAAATCTTGGAGGGACCAGCTTGGAGGCCCTGGAATACCACACACGTAGAGTAGAGCTGACCCATGGTGGTCAGTTTTGAATGGGGCCCTGACATGGTTTTGGGGAAGAGTTATAGGTGTTATCCATTGGGGGTGAGCCTGGGATCAGCCCGCTGGGTCTAAGGAGCTCCAGGGATGGGGCAGGGTAGAAGCAACTTCATCCTGCTCATTCTACAAGCCCTGCATGGGGAGACTGTTCCCATCCTCCGGGTGATGTCAGAGGCCGTTTTAATTTGCAGATTTTTGTTTTCAAGACACACCATAGAGTTATCCTGAAGAACAAGATTTCTGTTTAACATGAGGCTGGGGAAATGGTTCTTGTTTATTAAAACATACACACACAACAAAACCGGCTTGACTTTGTATTACCAGAATCAGCCTGGAGGCAAGGGTGAGGTGGAGGAGACTTTATTTTATTTACTAAAGGAAACAGGTTTTCTACCTGTTTCTTGGCTTCAGGGGCAGATACTCCAAAGAATGACTGAGTCCCAGGAGATAAAGACCTGTCTAGGAGGTTGGAGGAGGGAAAGGGAGAAACCAGGGTGTGGGGCACCCCTACTCCACTCCCATACTTGGATTGCTCCATTCCCTGAGGGTGGGGCCACACTTGTGCTGTTCTCAGTGCCCGGATCTTTGCAGGTGCTCAATAAATGTTCTGTAAATAGATGAATGAATGATCTCATTCAATTCCCCAGCATCCCTCTCCGGTAGGTACAAATATCCCTCTTTTGTAAAATTCTGGACTTTCTCCTGCTGTCTCAGCCTCCCGGTGCATCTTTTCACATGCTTGCAGCACCCCTGCTCCATTTCCCTGGCTTTTTGCCCCATCTGCTATTCTAAGACCTTCAAACCTCATCTGGCAGTTTCTAGGAGTACCCAGAGTTCCCCAAAGACTCAGAAGCCCCTCTTTGCCTCTTCATGGCATCCTCCATCCTTTTCCTGTTCCTACTTCCTTGTTGGTGTCCACGGGTTGTAATGTCCTTGGGGGTCATCCAGGAATGTGGTGGATGGGCTCAGAGCTGTCTCTGATTGTACCCCAGGCTGCCCACTCACAAGGGTCCCACTTCCTCAGTCCTACATGCGCCCTAGCTGTGCTATGTAACATGCAGAAATCAGAATGCCGCTCTCCTGCTTGGTGTTAGGATTTGCCACCTAGGTTCCCGTCCAGGCTTTCTTGTGCTGCCCGAGGTTAGTGATCCCAGGACAGGAGCTCCTTCCGCAGGAAAAAAGGCAAGCTTCAAGCACCTTGTCTGTCAGTTCCAGGACTCCATAAGTGTTAGCTTCCTTTCCCTTTTCCTGCTCCCCTCCCAACTGGAAAACTGACTTCAGTGACCAGGAGGCTAGAAGCAGAGCACCCTCAAAGCAAGGATGGAGGTGCCTCCCGCCAGGAGGGTCTCAAGCAAGGTAGGCTGGGGCTGAGCCTCCAGGGGGAGGTCAAGAGACTCTACTGTGAGGAGAAGGTAGATGTTGGGGCGGGAAGCCGAGCAAGGTCTGAGCTTCCAGTGCCAGTTCAGTCCATCCAGGTTCTCCAGCTTCTTCCTCTCAGGCAGGAGGTGAGATGGCCTGAGGCCAGAAAAGCAGACATGGACACAAGATGACCTCAAGACGGGGAGGGGTGCAAGGAAGCAGAAACCCACCTGAGGCCCCCACCTGGGAGCTCCAGGGACCTGCGTGCTCTGCCATTGCCACCTCTGATCCTAGTTCAGGGTTTTGGTGGTGACTCTATATCTGAGACCTGCACCGTCCACCCACATTCAGTAGGTATGACTGGGTGTTCCATGCCTCCCCCATCCCCCACCCAACCTACAGCTTCTCGCTGACCCACAGCCCTCCATTTGGATACCCAGGAGTGTAGCTGGGACTCCCAAACCCCCCAATTCTATGTCTTTATTTATTTACATTTTTAAATTAAGAGACAGAATTTATTTATTTATTTATTCATTCATTCATTTATTCATACTTTTAAATTTAGAGACAGTCTCACTCTGTTGCCCAGGCTGGAGCGCAGTGATATGATCATAGTTTTTTTTTTTTTTTTGAGTTGGAGTCTCACTCTGTTGCCCATACTGGAGTGCAGTGGCCGCTCCCGGCCACCGCAGCCTCCACCTGCTGGGCTCCGGTGATCCTTCCGCCTCGGCCTTCCGAGTAGCTGGAACTACAGGTGCGTGCTAACACACCTGGCTGATTTTTTGATTTATTGTAGAGATGAGGTCTCGCTGCCCAGGCGGGCTCAGGCAATCCACTCACCTCAGCCTCCCAAAGGCACGGGATTACAGGTTGAGCCACTGAGCCCAGCTACGATCATAAGTCAAGGAAGCCTTGAACTCCTGAGCTCAAATGATCCTCCCGCCTCAACCTCTCAAAGTCCTGGGATGACAAGTGTGAGCCACAGGACCCAGCCTACACCTCCAATTTGAAACACACTCATAATGTTGTTTTCAAAGTTTTTATACCCCAGTAGCAGCAACCTTTTCACTGAACTGAGGCACAAGTTCAATTTTCATTTCAAAAAAATCATATTAGAGACTTTATATCATGTTTGCTTCTTCAACTTCTCTGTGAACCATTTTTCTATATTTTGACAGTGAATTTCTCTCTGCATTTTAAAAAATTACCAACGAAAGCAAAAACATATAGATGATAAGTTAAATTTCACTGATTTCTGTCATTGAGGCAATGCCCCAGATTCTTCATTCAGTCTGGAAAGGCATGGAATCCTGATTACACATGGAACTGGGTCAATGTGCTGTAAGTGTCAGAACAGGTGTCACCACCTGCAAGTTCATGTTAGGTATCATAACCAAACAGTCACAATGGCACTAGTCCCATTGCCTTCAGGGTTCATGGAGATAAATCTAACAGCTACTGATAACCTCACCACAAGGGTGGTCTAGCCTCACTGTATAGGTGAGAAAACCGAGGTTTAGGGGGGTTTAGCGACAGGCCCAAGTGAACTTAAACTTGAACTGAGGTCTGTTTCTTTTAATGGCCGCAAGGTGTTTTTTCTAGCCTTTTGATTTATGTAGCATCCACCTGAACTCTAACTCTTCCAGTTAGTATTGCTATATAACAAATTACAGCAACATGTAGCAGCTTCAAACAGTAATTTAATTGTGCTCACAGATTCTGTGGGTCAGGAATTCTTCAGATAACACAGTGGGGACCACTTGTCTCTGCTCCATGATGTCTGGGACCTCTGGAAAGACTCCAAATAGGGGACTACTTGATGGCAGGGTCTGGAATCATCTGGAGGTTCATTCATGCATTTATAAGTCTGCTATCTGGGCTTAGATACCTGGAGGACTAGGGCTGCCAGTGGGAACCACTTCTCCACGTGGCTTTACTTCTTCCCAGCCAAGAAGTCTCTTGAGTAGTTGAACTTCTTCAGGGTAGCTCTGAGATCCAAGCTGGATATTCCAGAGACAATAAGGTGAAAGAAAGCCACATGGCCTTTAATGATCCAGACTTGGAAGTCACACGGTGTCACTTGGGCTATATTCTACTGTTAAAGCAGTCTCTTGGCAAATTAGACCCAAGGAGAGGGGATGTGATTCCCCCCTCTCAAGGCCACATTGTAGAAGAGAATTTGGGAGGGAGACCATTGCTGTGGTGGTTGGGAAATGCAATCCGCCACTCCATTAAGCCCAATGTTGTGAGAACAAACCAACCCACTGCCCGTAAACAGGTTCTGTAAGTTTATCAATATAAACACAGCCTCAGCAACGCAGTCTTGTCAGGGGACAGGAGAGGCAGAACACTCCAATATTCACTGTCCTTCCTGCCAGCAAGTCAGATATCACACAGAACCCAGAGGAATGCAAAACAGTCCCTCACTTCATGTTCAACCAGTATCTTCCAGCGGGGGTCTTCTGATCTTGGCTCTTGGGGCCATGTCCCCATGTGACCATGGCTTTTCCCATTACGGTCACTTCTCTCCTTCAAATTCTCTTTCTTGTCTCTCTTGCCCTAAGGCTCCTCCTTGGTGCTCTGGCCCTGTAGGTCCTTGTCTTCCTCAAGCCAGTCTGGTGTGGCTCTAAAGCACACAGTCCCCTCTGGCTCCTCCTTGTAGCACAGCGAGTAGGGAACAGGGACTCTGGGTTGGTTGGCTCTTTGACCTGGCCAGCACTGGCCTTTCTTTATCATATCTACAAAGCTGAAAGGGTATCTGTCCCCTCTGCTGCACTGAGCAAGTGCCTCCTCCTGTTACTGCAGCCTTGGGAAGGGGGCTAGTGTGGAGAAGGAAAGGAGGTGATCCCCAGGCTAAAGTGCAGTGATATAATCATAGCTCACTGTAACCTCAAACTCCAGGGCTCAAGTCATCCTTCAGCCTCACCCTCCCGAGTAGCCGGGACTTCCGCATGTACTACCATGCCTGAATAATTTTTAAAATTATTTTTTATGGAGATGAGGGTCAAACTATATGGCTCAGGTTGGTTTTGAACTCCTGTCCTTGAGCGATCTTCCTGCCCCAGCCTCCCAAAGTGCTGAGATTACAGATGTGAGCCACTGTACCAGACTTTTTTTTTTTTTTGCTGTTGCCCGAGTGTCCTGATTTATGCCCCAAAGAGACAGAGAGGCATTTCCCTATCATAGTAGAGAAAGGGTGGGGGAATGGATCAGTTTGATTGTCCTGCACTTGTTTATGACAAGGATCTACATGAAAACTCCTGCCACACTCAGTCAGAAATTATCCTTTGCCTCCAGCCTGGGTGATCCTGTGTGGTGGAAGTTGATGAAGGGATGGTTTCACTGATAGCTACTCCTTCATCCACTTCTGTATCCATGTCCACTAGTTTTCTCCCCTCTCCCAACTTCCTAGGCTTTCATGGGACTGGGTGGGGGCTTGGCTCATTTCAGGACAGTTCTCCCTTAATCCAATCCACTCGGGATGGGGCAAAGAACAGGGTGCTACCCTGGTCCTCAGATCATTCCTGTCTTCAGGGACAACTTGTAGGCAATCTGAGGTGGGGTGACAAGTCTTCTGGTGCAGGGGAACTCAGGGGAGCCCAGAGGAGAGACACTCACCTGGCCCCTGAGAGTAGTTCAGAGGTTCCTGCCTGATCTGGAAGCAGCATTGAGGGCTTTCCAGGTGAAGAGGGTAGTGAAACTCAGCAAAGTGGCTTTGTGCAAATTGCTCCCATGCCTGCTAGCTCTCCCCTTGCCCTGTGATGTCTGCGTCTCCTGTGCGCTTTAAGGAGACTGGGCCCTCCCAGCTGGCTTTTCATCTTTTATTATGAAGAATGAGAAAGAACAGAGAGAGAGAGAGAGAGAGAGAGAGAGAGAGAGAGAGAGAGAAGTGGATGGAGAGGGAAAAAGGTGAGGGGCAGAGGGAGAAGTGACAAGACCTGGCATGGATGGGGGACATCAAGGCACTGAGGAGAGCTGAGCATCCAGGATTATAAAGTCCTGAGCAGCTGTAGAGTTGGAGAGAGCAGAAAGCAGACCCTAGGAAACATTAGTGGGGGTCAGTTATGACTTGGACCCTCTAAGGGTCTTTGAGAGGTATAGGTCAAGATCTACATTCTTTTCAAATCTATTTTTCTGGCAAGACAGTGGGTCTCTGAAGGCCACTAGCCCAGTGGCAGGTTTACTGTGCAGTCCCCACTACATGGGGTGGGGGAGACCAGGGTGCGTGTCCTGCCAGGAAGGGGGAGCCATGCAGCACGGTACAAGTCGCGGCCAGAAAGAGCCCACACGGGACCCCATGAGCCATTCGGCAAGTCCGAGCTTCAGCACAAAGGCAGTCAGGAACCACCACAGGGTCAGATGGGACAGTGACTTGCAGCACAGATAGTGAATTAGAAGAGAGGGCTGGAGACAGGGCACTGGGAGCAGGCTGAGGCAGCATCCTGCTGGGATGAGGAAGCCTGGTTTTTGCCGAAGGAAGGACAGACTGTCTGAGAGACGGGGAGCTGAATGGCAGGACAGTTGTGAATGGGATGGAGGTAGGGATGGAGAGAAAGAATCCAAGGACGCTGCCCAGGACTAGAGAAGACTCTTCGAGACAGTGAGTCACTTGACACAATTCCTGGCACAGGGCAACTGCCCAATATCAGGCAGCAGCTCCCGTTAGAGAGATTTGAACCCCATTTTCTTGTGTGTGATGAATTGTGACGATCTGAATTCATCACGAGCTCCCGAGGACAGGCACTGTATCTGCCTTGTTCACACCCTGTGCTGGACAGGAGGCAGGTGCTCATTCTTGGATAAAAGAAAAAAATGAATCAAGAGCTGTGACCTTTCCCTTTGCTGCCCTCTGCCGACTTTGGCCAGAAGATGGCGCTTTCCCTAGGAAAAGCCCTGGATCTTGGGGAGACAGCTTGGTCCACAGGAAGTTTGTTTGGTTCCAGGACCTATCCTCCCATGGGACAAATGTCATGGCTTAGAGTGTTGGCAGGAGTGTATTCCTTGGAGTGTCAGTTCCCTTAATAAAAGCAGCGCAGTGAGGGGCTGGCTGTGCCAGGAGGTTGTGTGTGGGTGTGCGGGTGCACCTGTATGCCTGAGCACCTGTGTATGGGTGCACCTGCGTGTGTGTACATCTGTGTGTTTGTGCCCTGCAGGTGAACAAATGGGGGTGGACGAGTAGGGGTGGATGAGCAGGTTCTCCTTGGCTTATTCAGGTCAAAGATCACTTGGGTTTGAATATTTTGGCTCCTGAAAACCTCACATTTTGGGGTCGTAAGAGATGAGTTCCAGATAGTGGATTTTGGGACCTTTGGTCAGTCAGTACAAGGATCCCTCCTTGGAGCTGGCCTCATCTCCTGGTAGAATGAGGCAGCCTCTGTCTGGCTTTATCAGGCTGGGGCAGAAAAACCCTCTGCTAGAAGACAACACAGGATCGCTCCCCTCATTTCTAAGGTCTTCCTCTTCACTGCAAGAAAGCTCTGTTTGGAGGCTCTGCTCACAGAAATGTCCAACTCCACCAGGTGGGCAGCTGAGCCTTGTGGTAGCCTCGATGGTGTTTAGACAGTCCTTGGGACATCACTTCTCACTGTCCCTGCAGCCTCTCTCCTACCTCTGGTCACAGCCTTATTTATCTAACAGGGCTAGCACAGAGTTTCTTAGCCTCAGCACATTTTGGGCTGGATAATTCTTCATTTGGGGGCTGCCCTGTATATTGTAGGGTGTTTAGTAGCAACCTGGTCTCTACCCACTAGATGCCAGTAGAAATCTTCCCCACCTTCAGTTGTGACAAACAAAAATGTCTCCAGACATTGCCAAATATTCCCTGGGGAGTATAATTGTTCCCATTTGAGAACCATTGGTTTAGAGGAACAAAGAGACTTCCTGATGTGGTCTGTGCTCCCTGGATGGTCCACATGCTGTGTTCTGTCAGATGTCAGGAGTCCAAAGAGTAGGCTGCAAGCTGTGAGCTGTGTTTCTGTATAATTAGGGAATGAGAAACCGGTTGGTTCAGGAGCTTGGCCTCTATTCTTCCTGCTTGAGGGCTACTAGCCTGGAATCTCTGCCTTTCTTCTTCTCACCAACCCACAAACACTTCCCAGGCAAGGCACATGCCTCAGTGGCAGAGAACAGGCCCTGGGAAGACCTCATGCTAGGAACCCACGGCCCGCAGCCTTCCCAGATGGGCAGACCTGGGAGGGGTCTGTCTTCCCCCTCTGTGCCCACTGCTGTGGCAGCCAGTCTCCATGATGGCCCCAACGCCTTCTGGCATCCATGCCTCCTGGTACCCACATCTTGTGTGATGTCTTCCATATTGAGTCAGGGCTGAAATGGGTGACCAACAGGGTGTGGTGACAATGATAACATAGGGTGTCTGATACTAGGTCACAAAGGCATTGTAGCATCTGCTTTGTTCTCTTAGGTGGCTTGCTTGGGGATGGGGGTATGGCAGGCTCACTTGGGGTAAGCCTTGTTATGGGGAGATTCAGGTAGCCCTGTGGAGAGTCCTGCGTGGCAGGGAGCTGAGGCCTCCCACCCACTTGCCAGGCAGATGAATGAGCTGCCCTGGACATGGATCCTTCTAGTGAGGCCTTCAGATGAGTGCAGGTCTAGATGCCATCCTCATGGCCACCTCAGGAGAGATTTCAAACCAGAATTCCGAGCTAAGCCACTTCTGAGTTCCTGACCCACAAACTGAGAAATACTGTTTACCGTTGTTTTAAGCCACTACGTTTTGGGGTAGAGATTGGAGATGCAGCAATGGATAACAAGTACATCTGCCATATCATCTCAATATCCAAAGGGCCCTCTGAACTCAAGAAATGGGAGAAGCAGGATAGGCAGGCTGAGTTAGTTTAGGATGGGATCGCTTGAATAATTTTTGAGGCTACAGAGGTGGTCCCTAGTTGTCTAGTATCTGGCCCTGGGGTGTTTAGGGCAGGGAGAATATTGGCTTGGTGTGTGAGAACTTGAGAAAGTAGATGGTTGTGGGTATGAACTCTGGATTGGCTGGTTTGTACATCAAAGGTGCAAGGGAGTCCTTTGCTATTTCTAGGAATCAGACAGCTCTGGGAGGGGCAGTCTCCCCAAGATCAAGGCCCTGAATGGCAGAGCATCAAGAATACAGAAAATAAGGGAAAAAATAATCAATACGGAGTGTTAATCTTCCCCGGAGCAATCATTAGCTAATGGGGGCTGGGCTGGTGAATAAACACTCCAGGCTGTCAGCCTTTAGGGAACTGATTCCAGGGCCTGCTCAGGGTGTCCCAGCAGGACTGAGTCCCTGTCGCCCCCTGCATCGATGTCCACAACACAGCTTTTAATAATCTCGTTCATCCCTATGCCATCCTCCCTCACTCTTGCTACTTAGGAACCTCTCCCAAATAAACTACCTGCACCCCAGTCTTAGCTCAGGCTGTATCTTCTGGGAACCCCCACATGAGCCGCCTGACCTCTGCTGCCTTGGGCCTTTAGACTAGACTCAGGGGAGATACAGATTAGGGAAGCTTGCTTGAGGAAGTGCCGGTTTTTTTCAGTGCCGCTGAACAAGGACTCTTTGTTTATGGATGAAAGGGGCAGGACAGAGCAGTCCAGGCAGTGGGAGCAGCATGTGCAAAGGGCCTGGGGCTGCAGGAGGAGCATGGCCTGTTCTAGGACGACATCTAGAGGGTCCCCCAAACCCCTGTCCTCACGGATCCACAGAATCAAGATCTCAACATGCCTTGCACCAAGGTTCAGCCTTCTATAACACAGGGGAGAGTACATCTGAATAACTGACACATTTCTGTTCCAATTCTGGGGTGTTCTGGGAGAACTGGTGAGTGAGTTCCCATATGGGCAAAGTATAGAGAAGGCTCAAACGATCTGTTTTTTTTTTTTGAGTTGGAGTCTCACACTGTCGCCCAGACTGGAGGGCAGTGGCCGCTCCCGGCCACCGCAGCCTCGACCTGCTGGGCTCTGGCGATCCTTCCACCTCAGCCTTCCGAGTAGCCGGAACTACAGGCATGCGCTACCACGCCCGGCTGATTTTTAGATTTATTGTAGAGATGAGGTCTCGCTGCCCAGGCGGGTCTCGAACCCGCGGGCTCAGGCAATCCACTCACCTCCGCCTCCCAAAGGCGCGGGATTTAATGAGGAACTGATTGGCCTCTTTCTCCAGGGTAGTGGGAACAGCAGGGGGAACAACCAGACTGATGGGGTGCTAGTAAATGGCACTCCCCTTGCCCTTCTCCAGCCCCCGATTTTCCCTAGGCCCCACCTCCTCTTGGTTCTGGGGTCCCTTTGGCACAGAGGGATCTTTGCCTGGTTTTCAGTACCACTTATAAAGGGGAAACTGGATCCCGGGTCGTCTTTCCCCCTCAAAGATGGTTCTGGTGAAGTGTGGTGGCCCAGTCTTGGCGTGGCCTTTCTCCTCATTCCTACTCATCTCCCGGTGGGGGGTGGGGGTCGGGGGCTTGCCCACTGCCCTGGGCCCCTGGGCCTCGGCTCTGCAGCCAGCAGAGGACAGACCGTGGGGAGAGGGAGAAGGTGGGAAGAGACCTGCGCGGGTTTACAGCAGCTCGACTTGGAACTCCGAGATTTCAGATCCCAGTTGAGGGAAAAGCTCTGGAAGGCACAGACGCTAGCCCTTGCGCTTGTGAGGTCAGACACAGAAATCAAGCGGCCAGCGGGGTTTCTCTTGCATCTCTGGGCTAAATCTGGAGCCACCGCGAGCCCTTGTGCCACGGGCATTTTGTGGAGCTAGGAGAAGTCATCGTGACAGGCAAAAGCTCCATGCTCCATTCTTCTCCGAAGCCTCCCTGCTTCTCTATCCTCCTGGGCACACCCCCAGATCGGCAGAGACAGACAGACCGACAGAACCCCTCTCCCTCCGCATTCCCCATTCGGCTGCCCAAACTGTGGCCGGGGCTGTTCCCTGTGGGTGAGCCCACCCGGGGCTCCCACCTCACTGCCTGAGCGCGATGCCTGGCTCTGGAGTGGAGCTGGCGAGCTCCTAAAGCTTCCCGGACCCCGCACACGAAGCGGAGGCGCTCCAGCTCTGCTTTGTCTTAGAAGTAAAATTTCTCTCTCTCTCCTCCCTCCCCCTATTCCTTTTATCCCGTTTTCCCCTGGAATCAAGGCTGCCCGAGTTAAAATCCTGGCTTCCCCTCCTCCGAAGTGACTTCGGTCCCAGCTCCTTAGTCTCTCTGTGTCTCAGTTACCCCATCTCGACGGGATAATAACAGGCTTGATCTGAGGGCTAATTCCTGGAGAGTGCTTGGAAAGGCCCCCGACGACGCCGAGGAGCTGGCTGGGAAGAGGATGAGCAGCGCCGGAGGCCGTCCTGTTCTGTCCTTTTAGAGTCTTGAACTCTGCAGGGAAAAAGGAGCTTTCAGACAGGCCTCCAGGTCTGAGCTGAAACTAAAGTCCGACGAGGAGAGCGGTCACACTGGGAGCTGGGATTCCACATTTAGGGGCCGCCGTTCGGGGGAAGAGGTGAAAGAAATCTCAGGAAGAGAGGCGGTCGTCCTCTGCAGGGCTGGGTGGCAGCGGCGGGCAGGCTGCGGTCCCCTTTGAAATACAGAGAGGGGCACCTTGCTTGCCTGGGGTTTGGCGCCAGGTGGCAACCGTTTCGGGGCGCAAGGGGC
>NW_007097662.1:732202-737082 GCF_000164805.1 Carlito syrichta
GCCCTGTCAGAAGTGGCTGCTTTCCTTCCTCCCTCCGCGCGTCCTCACGCTTCCCCTCCTTCCCTTTCCCTCTTTCTTCCACCCTCTCTCCCCTCCCGCTCCCCCTTCTCGTCCTCTCTCCCTTCCCCCTCCTGTCTTCCCTCCCTCCTCCCCTCTCTCCCTCCTTCCTCCTCCCGTTGCTCTTGCAGCTGGTTCAGCAGAGCACCCCAGTTTGGTCCCGGGTCTCTCCTCTCCAGAGGGGACCCGCCCTTCTGTGCCCCAACCTCCATCCTGCTGCCCCAGACCCTCCCCCGACAGCCCGCCTGCACTTCCAACTGGATGGGTGGAGTCTTGAACGAACCCTCCCCCAAGCCTGCCTGCTCTCCAGCTCCCTTTCAGGCCCACCACCCCGAGAGGAGACCGAACTTGGGGCTTCTGAGTGCCGCCATCTGGGGCCGCCCTGAGCACTGCCTACCACCCGCATCGGACTCCAGGGGTATTGCTAAAGGTGGGCGTTCGAGGCCCTGCTCCAGACCATCGAGGCAAGCTGACGCTCGGGGTGGGCCCCGGATGTGCAAGTTTAGCAAGTGTCCTGGGTGATGCTGAGCTTTGAGGGTTTCGGCTCTCAAATGCCTGTGGCCACTCCCAGAGTATGAACCTCTGACGCGGGTGTGGGAATGTGCTGGCCGGGGGTTAGGCTACTTGGGAGCCCAACAGGCGAGTCTCTGGATCCTCAATAAGTGGTGGTGATGGGAGTCCAGAGTGGGGGGCTTAGAGAAGAGGAGGAAGAGGAAGGTAGCCTGGAGCAGTGGGGGACAGCTTGCGGGGGTCTGGGGCTGGGGGGCGGGAGTGGTCTTTGGAGTCCCTGGGTCTTTATGGTTTTACAGCTGGTAGGGAAACTGGCCCAGAGAGGGAAACCTGCACTGGCAAGACCCACAGCAAGGGAAGGCAGGTGCTGTCATCCAGGCCAGAGGAGCTACATGAAGTGTTAGTGTGCTCTCAGGGATGGGAGGGTCGTTTCTAGCCAGGGGTGGTGGATGGCACAGGCCTGCAAGCCTTGCTTTGTAACCTGAGTCCTGGGCAAGGAGTAGGGGTAACAGGGAAAGTCCCTGACACGATGGCCGGCCTTGGAAGGAGGTTGTACACAGATGAGCACCTGCTCATGTCCCTTCACTGCTCATCTTTGGGAGGCCTGGCCTCCTGCCTCGGCCTCCTGCCCAGTCCTCTTGAGGTACTGCCAGTACCATGTTTCCATGAAACTGATCAAGTCGTGAAAATCATTTCTTCCTGAACAAGGGCCTGCGTGGTCCTACTTTTAAAGGCAGATATACACAATATTAAGGGCACAAACGTGTGAATCCTCCCCCATCCCTGACCCAGCCTCCCGGTTGTTCTTCCTGGAGGCAACAATTGGTATGAGCTTCCTGCATAGCTTCCCAGATTCTCTGTGCAGATAAAAACATGTATGTCCATATGTCTCTTTTAGAAAATATAGCATATTATACAGGCTGTTCTACACCTTGTTTTTGACTTAAAAATATATTTTAAAAATATATCTTAGAGACTGTTCAGTATCATTCTCTGAGGTTTGTCTGTCTCCAGCTGAGTGGTTAAGCGTATGTCTCCGGGAACACTGCCTGAGCTTGAACTAGAATCTTCTTACTGGCTGGTGACCCTGAGCAAATTACTTAACCCTTCTGTGCATCAGCTTCCTCATTAAAAAAAACAAACCAAAAAAAACCCCCAACTTATTTCATTAGGTCATGGTGATGATTTAAGGGCCAAACGTTCTGCCCAGGGCCTGCCATGCAGCAGGTGCTCAATATATACTGATTATTAGGCTCATCCCCTCTTTTACTTTAATTTTTAAAAATCACAATTTAAACTTGAAAGGCTCCACTCTGTAGTGATGTCTGAAAAGATACAGGCTTTGGAGACCCTCTTGCATCCTGGCTTTGCCACTTGTCAGCTGTGCTTTTTGAACAAGTGATTTCTCAACCTCTTCGGGTCTCTGCGTAACCTATATGTGAAACAAAGATTGTGATTCTGACCATTTGCAGGGTTGTCGGGGGGTCAGACGAGATAATAGATGCAGAGGCACCTGGAACAGTGCCTGGCATTTGAGAAAGATGATGGTGATATTAGAAACAACAGCAGTTAGTATCCTGTGAGCACTCACCACGAGCTGGGCATGGGATATGCATGGCCTCTCTTGGGCTTCTGGTAACCCTGTTCTGTCTTCCTGCCCACTTTATCAAGCCCTTCCACGTGCCTGGCATTGTCTTATAAGTTCTGTGCTTCTCTATGATGTAGCTACTATAGTATCCCCACTTCAGAGAAAAAGAAACTGAGACTCAGAGATGTTAAGTAACTTGCATAAGGTCACATAGCTAATAAAAGTGCAATTTTGTGTGTCTGATTCCAGACCTGGAGTTTAATCCTGCGCACTCACTGTGGCTCAAAAGGGGGCCTGCTCTTGTACGTGCCCCTTTCCTTCCCCTTCCTCTGTTTTCCTTCCCTCCCTTCCCCCTGCTTCCCTCCTCCTTTCCTCTTCCTCGTCCCTTCCCCCTCCTCCTTTCTGCCTTTCTTCCTCTTTTCTCCCTCTCTTCCTTCACTGCTTTGTTCCCTTCTAACTCTCTTTCCTTATATCCCCTCCCTTTTCCCAGACTCTGGACTTAGGGCTGATAACAGGGTGCCCTCTAGGGGGCACAGGCAGAAGTATATGAGCTGCCCTCCAAAGGTCTGACCTACCCCGGGCCAGCAGACCAACCCCACAGGGCAGGGTGTGGTTTGTGGGTCAACCTGTGTACAGGTCAGTTTGCATGAGCCTTGTGTGTCTGTGACTGTGCACGTTCCTCCAAGGGTGTGCATGTATGTGGTTGTGTGTGGAATTGTGTGTGCAGTAAGTCCTGAAGTCCTGACCTCCTCCGCGGGGCCCCTCCTGTGTGCAGAGGGACTGACCTTCAGCGTGTACCCTTCCCCTCTGGCTACCCCAGATGTGCTGACCAGCGGGGCCCTAACCATCCAGGTATCTGGAGTCAGAGGAAGCCGGCCTCAGCTCAGGCCCCAGGCTGTGGGGTGACGTTGCCCTTCTGCTTCTCTTGCTTCCTGAAGATTTCTGAGCTCGTTGGGCTTATCCGAAAATGGGCTAGTAACATCTGCTGGACAGGACCGTTACAGGGTTCCAAGGAGAGGTGTGTAGGCGTGGACGCGGCTTGTGGCTTGGGCCTGGATGCCTTGCGAGGATCTGGATGCAGGGAACAGACCCCAGCGCTGGTGGCCCCAGAGACCTCTGCCTGCTCAGGCCTGCAGGGTCCACATCCAGGCACAATGTGGGCGCACACACTCCCCTATGGTCCAGGAAAACCCAGTGCCTAAGCTGGGCGAAGTGTGCTGTGGGGATAAGAACTAGCCACCATGCCTGAGTGTGGGATGGGGTGTGGGATGGGGCCCAGGGCCAGCTCTGCGGAACCTGGAATGAATATGACCATAGATCTTTCTGGAGCGTTTCCTGAGAGATTTGCAAGGAATGTCTGTTGGGAGGTGGGAGGGCGGGGCCTGGGAGCCCAGCGGCCCCCGGGCTGGGTCTTCACTGCTGGGCTGTCCAGCCACACTGCCGGGACGGTTCCTGGCTGGCCCACGGATCACACATCTGGACGCAATTGTCTGCAGCTGCCGGGGAGGGGCGCGCAGATTGCGGGGCAGACGCCTACACTTTGGGAGACCTCACAGGGGGCCTGCTTGCTCCGAGACGCCAGCTCAGAGCAGGGAAGGAAGGCCAAGGAGAAGGGAAAGAAAGGCAGATGGGTGGGATGGTGGTGGGGAGGGCAAGGAGTGTCTTTTTGTTCTGAAGAACCTTTTGGCTTTTCCCAACAAATCAGAAAAATCCAAAGCGGGAGGCTGTTTTTGCTCTAGTCACACCCATGTCTAAATCAAGCCGACATACCACACACACATGTTTTTGTTTCTAAACTCATCAAAGCAACTTCAGGCCTGCTCAGGGTCCTAAAAATACACACTGAAAACTGCTCGTGTTCCACCCTCTTCTTGGAGTTTTTTTTCCACGACTGAAAAATTTCCGGCAATTTGACATCTCTTGTTCTGACCTCAAGCAGCAGCAGGCCTCATTTGATGGTTAACGCCAGAGTGTTCAAGTCTGCTGAGGGCTGGGATGTCTGACAGGAGAGAGGGCAGGGAGAGTAGTTCTGAGGGTCAAAATGGGCTGTTCTCTGGCCACAGAGGTTGGTGGAGCCATTCATTTCCACCGTCTCATCTTATAGCTGGAGAAGATTAGCCCAGAGAGGAGTGGTGACCTGATTCAGGATACACAGTCAAGGTTCCCCCGAAATGACCAAGTGCAGAGGGCTCTGGGCCCAGCTGTGTCCAGTAAGTTGTGTTATGCCTTCCCTAGATGACTGGAAATATGTCTTATTTGTGCTGGAGCTGCATCCATGCTGACTGTGGCAGCTTCATAGTGGGTGGCACCCACCCACGGGATTGGCAGAGAGCTGCCCTGGGGGTGGGGTCTGTCAGCTCACTTTTCTGCTGCATGTTGCTGGGTGCAACTCATCTGACCTTTCAACTCCCCATCTGACAATAATAGTAATAATGATAGTAACATTTGACTTTATTTTTTTTTTTTTTTTTTTTCATTAATCAGTAGTTTTTATTATGGTTTTGTGGGGTACAGTTAAGGGTAGGTGTACAATGACGTTTCATTCAGGCACCCTGTAGATAAGAAGTGTTTTCCCATCCCCCGACAGATATTTGCTACTGTTAATCCCATCCCCCTCCCCCCCGTAGTTTCCCAGTACCATCCGTCATTTTCTCATAGTATTGCATTGGATGTTCAAGGTCCATTATATGAGTGAGAACATGTGATATTCGGATTTTTGTTTTTG
>NW_007097663.1:0-1362 GCF_000164805.1 Carlito syrichta
AAAAAAAAAAAAAAAAAAAAAGAAAGGGAGTGAATAAGGGAACGAATGCATGAATAATGAGTGTTCATTTAAATGGTTTAGAAAAAGAGAAAGTAAATATTGGACTATGTCAAACGTACTATAAACTTTAAGCTGAAAAGCCACGCCGGTGGGAGTGGTAAAATCTTTCTAGAAGCCAATTAAGCCATTTCAAAAGCCTTAAACGGAATGAACGTGCTCACCCAGCAATTTTACTTTCAGACACTTTTCCTAAGAAAATGAGACACATGCACAAAAATGTACAATTATATTTAACACCCATGTTTCTTACAAAATAAATGGAAAGATTATTTCTAATAGTATAGATTAAAATAGATTCACTCCTCCCAAAAAAGATGTGCTGAGGAACTCCCACTAGCCCTCATACACTCGGAAAGGCCACACAGCATGGTGACAGTCAAGACCAGACTGCCTGGGGCTGAATCCTAGCCCAGGCACTTACCTGCTATGTGAGCGTTAAGTTACTTAGCATCTCTGGGACTAATAATAGTACCTACCTCACAAGGTTATTTTGAGGATCAAATGAGTTAACTCAAATAAAACCCTTATAACAGTGCTTGTCTCATAGCAGGGTACGATATTTGCCAGTCACTATTTATTATTCCTAGTAGTATCATCATCACCACCACCTCCTCTCCCTCCTGAAACACCAGTAAAATGACAGTTTAAAAAAAAGTCAAAGGAAATGAGAGCAAAGAAGTCAACAGACAAGACATGTCAACAAGCCAATGGGGGACAAAGAGCCCGTGTAAAGGAGGCAATTGACTTCACAACGCTGGGCATGGAGGCCATGAGGACACACCAACACAGAGGATCCATCACTGCCACAGAGCTCCAGAAAGGCTTAGCTTTGGGAGACGCCGGAAACTCCCAGAGGACACGCTCACAGAGTGAGGACACAGAGCCAGAGAAGGAAGAGACAGAAATAAGGGGACAGGGAAAGGGGCAAAGGGATGGCCCAGAACAAGCAACCAAACCACATCAGGGCAGAAGGGGAGAGTCAGTTCAAAAAAAAGCAATACTTGCTTGATATCTGTGATGGAACACTGGGAAAAAATTAGAGAAATCTACATAAAAAGCTAGGCAAACAAATAAATGAAATTAATATTAAATCTAAGAAGAACTAAACACTGTACAAGAAAGGAAATCATCACAGGCACAGCCTGGCTTAAGAGTGAACAAGACCAGCTGGTCTCGGTGGCTCAGCCTGTAATCCCGTGCTTTGGGAGGCCAAAGTGAATGAATTGCCTGAGCCCGTGGGTTCGAGACCTGCCTGGGCAACTTGGCGAGACCTCATCTCTACAATAAATCAAAAAAATTAGC
>NW_007097664.1:0-1275 GCF_000164805.1 Carlito syrichta
AAAAAAAAAAACAAAAAACAAGGACCAGGACTCAATGTTTCTGACCCCCATCCAGGGCCTTTTCCACTATGCCTGTACTCAGAGGTGACATCCAAATATTTACCATCGCCCAGGCACCAACTGATTCGAATGAACACACAGCCTGGATGGCCACATGGTACCCTCCTGCCGGAAATGCCCATATGTAATCTCACTATAACACATCACAACAAGAGTCTCCATAACTCTTGGAATGGGATGTGTGAATACCTTTTATATCATTTTGGGGAGGTGTTAACGACTAGCGGAAGGAGAATTGGAATTACTTGTTGTGGGGCTGCCCTTGAAGGTGACACCTTGAATAAACCACATGACTTCTCTGTAGCATGCTTTTGTCTCACTTAATATTCACATAGCGCACAAAGTTGTGATGCGGATCAACAAGGATCAGAAATGGAGAAGCCCTTTGAAAAAGGGTAAACCATTAGAAAAATGCAGGAGATTTGCAAAATACCTAAACTTTCAAGAAAACATACTCCAGGGGGAAATCAGCGAAGATCTGTATACTTCTATTTTCTTGTAACATTTCACACTAAACCTGTCTATGAGATTTAACACATCACATTATATTTCTCCATTTTTACATGGGCCAAGTCAATCAAAATGAGAGGTTTTCAGGAAGTGGAATTGACAAGAAATGACACATTGGTAATTGTTTCCCTGAGATTTTGTGTCTCTCTAACATGCAAGACACTATTTTATAAAACTTGAGGTTAATTAATATCACAAATTATGTCTATAAGCTAGGAACTCTCTGTTCTTCACTAAATTTTTTCTTCAGTCTGATCTACATTTCTTTCTCAGGTGAATGGTGAACGTCGAAACCCTTTTGGGTTGGTGAACACGGTACTGAACTGAATTATCGAGTTGATAATTTTTAAAGGTCACATCAGCATGACAAACAGAACTAGGAGGTGATGCACATATATTTTCAATTTATGGCATTTGTGCCTCTTCAACAGTGTTGGCCTTTTTCCTCTTCTGACTCGATTTCCTTTCTGTTTCTTATTCATTTTATAGATTGTTTCAGTCTGTCGTGTGTCTTAGTCAGCACTGAGATTAAGATCCCATTTGGGGTCCTCTACTTACCCATGTCTTGCACACAAATGCTTTCTCAAACGTTTACGTGGAAACACACATACACAGAGCTACTTGCACAATGACTCAGTGTAAGCCGTGTACCTACAAGTAGTCAAATCACCTCTAGGAAATAATGAGACAGCTTTCATAAGCTGC
>NW_007097665.1:0-1417 GCF_000164805.1 Carlito syrichta
GGTGTGTGAGTCAACACGTTTCCTTCTCTGCTCAGACAAGTCTCAGGGGCGTTTCTGCTCCAAGCAACAGCGAGTCTGTGTGAGGAGCCGATGTCAGGGTGTGCACCGGCCTGAGCTGGGGGCTGGGGTCAGTGCAGGGAGCAGGGGGCTGGAGGCTCCCGGAAGCAGACTACCTGGCGGCCGAGGGGGCCAGGCAGAGGGGCAGCAGGCGGTGGAGGGCCTGGGAGGAGGCCACAAGGCAGGCGATGCCCCAGGACGGGCCACGGAGAGGCAGAGGGGCGAGGCACATGACTGAGCCTGACCCGCCTGGGGCTTCCCGCCAACACCGCGTGGATTTCGCAGAACTGCTGCGGGGCAGGGTGCTGCCGCCCCATTCTGCGGATGGGGACGGGGGGGCCTCCAAAACTCAACCTGCCTGTGGCCTCCCCATGATCAAGGCCAGAGCAGGGGCTGGAGCCCTTAGATGTCAAGCAGAGCTCACCCCTGCTGAGTGGTCGGGAGGCTCTGGGACGGGGGTGATAAGGACTCAGGGTGGTCTTACTCTGAGCCCCTGCAGGACAGAGGAGACCTGGGGGCCCCAGCCATTGTCATGAGAAGAAGGTCCCTGGCTTGCCCCTCTGGCCCACAGGGCTGAGCGACCCAGACTGAGAGCACCTTAACACAGCCCAACTGCCCCAGCTGCTCGCAGACACCTGAGTGCCCCTTGGTGTAAGATGCTGAGATTTGGGGCTGTTCATTACACAGCATAACTGACTGTTGCTTGGGGTTGGGCCCGAGCGGTGCTCAGTAAACCTTGCTGAACATTTGAGACCTCTCTTCTTCCAGTTCCATGAATCTGGGTGGTGCTTCTGCCCTGCATGGCAGACCCAGGGTATGCAACACAGACAGGGCTCCGGCAGCCCAGTGCCTGTTCCCGAAACCCCTGCACACTGCAGTGCCCTGGTCTGTGTGCAGAAAGGCCCGCCTGATCCTGGCTAACACAGCACTGGCTGCCAATGCTGGAGAAGGTCCTGCAGGACGTGGGCAGCTGGCCATGGCAGTGCGGCCCTGCATGGAGGGAGGAGCATGCACTGCCTCTCTGGCCCTCTAGCCCCACAGGTGGGTGTCACATGCCCAGTTGGCAGATGGGAAAACTCAGGCTCAGGGCAGCCATGCAGGTGATCTCCCGTCTGTCTGAGTCCCAGGGGCCTCCTCCTGTTCTTACTGTGCCCCTGGGGTATGGGTGAGGACAGGGAGCAAGCAGGTGAGGACCCCAGGGCACGTGCATGCTCAAATCCCCCCAAGTCATGGGGGACACTGACATCTTTGTGACTCCTGCGAATCATGCCGCTTGCGTGACCAGTGGTTTCCTATTCCATTCTCGCTGCCTCAGAGGTCCAGGACCAGACACTGAGACTCAGGTGTGACAGGTTCATGG
>NW_007097665.1:1926-7220 GCF_000164805.1 Carlito syrichta
CAGGGCCACTGCAAGTCAGCCCCACTGGGGAACCCGGGGACGCTGGGGAATTAATCCACCTGCTGGCCATCCCTGGCTGACCACCACTCCTAGAACTTTCTGGGATCATGGCGTGTCCTGCACTCGGGCGGCTGTACACCAAGGGCCCAATAGTGTCTGGACTCAGGCCCTGCAGCAAGTTTACACTGATCTCTGCCGGACAGATGCACATGGCCCCCAAGATGCAGAGTTGCCCCCACCTTGGGAGCTATGGAGACTGTGGGATGGGGACTTGCCACTCGTCGAGGGTCGTCTTCTGGACCCAAGCCTGTGGGGAGCAGGGCTTTCGCCGGCCCCTCCACCTCGCTGACCTCTGCCTCTCCAGTGACGCCTACTCAGCTCCCATCGCCTGCCATGCCATCCACCATGTCGACCTGCTCCAGCCAGTGGCCTGCAGACACTCATGGCACGGCACCCACCGGGACACCCTGTCCTGAACACGCACCCCAGCTGCAGCCCGGAAGCAGCCGGGCCGCCCCACTGCCAAGGCTCACCAGACAGGGCAGTGTCTCATTCACTTTCTGAGTCATCTCGAGATCTTTAGGGCCGTGAACCTCAAAGAGGCATCTGGAGGCACAGGGACAGCCTTGCGCCTCGCGTGTCCAGGCTGTGGACATTGCAGCTGTCGCCTGACTGACCCAGATGCCAGTTCTGCAATTTTCACCGAGCACGGACAAGGGCCAAGTAACTGTCTTGGGGACTCAGGGTGGGACCCAGATGACCCTGGCCCTCAAGGTCCAGGCTAGATGCTCAGATGGACGCAGCCAGAGAAATCTGGGTCCAACATGGACAATGAGCCAGAGAGCCTGGGTGGGCTGGGGGCTTCCCAGGGGGGCCCTATGTGGATCATGGTGGGTGTATAGGAATGACCGGCTCCAGATAGGAACACAGCACAGCCAGAGATACTGGGCGTCCACTGAGGTCTCGTGGGGGCTGTGAGGTACAGAGGCTGGGTGAGGGGGTGAGGCCGATCTACCTGCCACCTTGAACACCACGCCGAGCAATCGGGACTCCTTAGGCCCACAGCAGTCCGAGGGCAGGGACAGACCCATGGCGAGTGTGGATCCAAGTCACACGAGAGAGTTCTCCTGGGTGGGACTCCCAGTCGCTAGCCCTGTACCTCCAGGCAAGCTCTCAGAAGTAGTGGCCTCAGAACTCTGATATATGGGGTCCTTCAGTGTCACAGCAGGCACCTTTGCCCTCCCCCGCCACCATCAACACATCCTAAGAGCCATCACACCCATCCATGCACAGATCTCAAGTCACATCTGATAACACTCGGAATATGAAAGAGAGAGAGAAGGGGGCCAGGCTGACCGAACGGAAACAGAAGATCAAGGAATTAAGCCTATCTTAAGACAGAAGATGTATCTGGAATCTCCAGAAAGATCCCAGGAGCTGTTATACCCACTAGATAAGGGAAGAGTGCCACAACAATCGTCAGAGAGCTGTGGGATGTTAAAAATATTTCATAGAACCCCAAAGCGACAGAATTGAGGATCCAATCCCATAAAACAGAAAACGGAAGAGAGTTAAGAGACCCAGTAATGTCATTAAAAAATGTCTTCAATCTGGTGGGACACAGTGGCTCATACCAGTAATCCCAGCACTTTGGGAGGTCGAGGCGAGTGGATTGCCTGAGCCCATGCGTTCAGACCAGCCCGGGCAACTTGGTGAGACCTCATCTCTACAATAAAATAAAAAATAGCCAGGCGTGGTAGTGCACGTCTGTAGTTCCAGCTACTCAGCAGGCTGAGGTGGAAGGATCATCAGAGGCCCAACAGGTCGGTGCTGGGGTGGCCATGAGCATGTGTGCCACTGCACTCCAGCCTGGGTGAAGGAGTGAGAGGCCGACTCAAAAAAAAAAAAAAAAAATTCATAGAACCCTGAAGAGACAGAGTTGAGGATACAATCCCATAAAACAGAAAATAGAAGAAAGTTAAGAGACCTAGTAATGTCTTTAAAAAAAAAAAGTCTTCAATCTGGTTGGGCACAGTGACTTGTACCAGTAATCCCAGCACTTTGAGAGGCTGAGGCAGGAGGATAGCTTGAGCCCAGGTGTTTGAGACCAGCCTGGGCAACCTCATCTCTAAAGAAAAAAAAATAAAACTAAAAAAATTAACCAGCATGGTGGCGCATGCCTGTAGTCCCAGCTACTCAGGAGGTTATGATGGAAGGGTCACCTGAGTCCAGGAGGTTGAGGTTGTAGTGAACCATGATTGTACCCCCGTACTCCAGCCTGGGCAAGAGAGTGAGACCCTGACTCAAAAAAAAAAAAAAAGAAAAAGAAAAGTCTTCAATCTGACCAACAGAAGTTTCAGAAAGAGAGAACAGACATGCCCAGAAGTAACACAGGGACCTTTCTAGAGCTCAGAGACTAAAGTTTTCTAAGGGCCTGCTAATTGTCCAGCACCATCAGTGAACAAAATCATCTTACAGGGAACTTAACTGGAAAATCCAGACCCCCAAGACCAGACTGTAGATACTAAAAACTTCCAGATAAAAAAGAGAAAGCCTTTTACAAAGGTATGATAATAAAGTAAGCATTAGACTTCTTACTAGCAAGGCTGGATGCTAGAAGACCATGGGACTCCTCCAAAGTTCTGAAGGAACAGGACCGTCCACTTGAAATTCTATACCCAACTAAACTATCAAGAGTGTGCAATCAAGATATTTCATCATGCGAGGACTCTGAGCTCTGACCTTCTACAATCTCCTTATCAGGAAGATACTTGAAGTATCCCCAGACAACCGAGGAAACAAACCCCAACTTAGGGCAATCGTAAAGTCTAGTTTCAGTGTGATGCCTGGCAGGGGGCCTTGAAAGAAAAATTCCCAGTTACAGCAGAAGAGGGAAGGGCTCTGGGGACCAGGTCAGGAGGAAAGGGGATTTGAGAGAAGGGTACCTGCCTGGAAATCTGGGCACCTGGAGGGATAGGAATGGTGAACAATGCAAGCAAAAGACAGCAGGGATGCAGGCAAGGGCCGTGGGAGCTTCTAGAACCAGTAACTTGAGGAAGACGTTCAATCAATCAGGAGATTAGTCCCCATCAAGAAGAAGAACAGAAGTCCTTCTGGGGTGAGAGGACCGTGGAGAGCTTGCCTCCACCTTCATAAAGCACCAAGACAGATGGACAGTGGGAAGCAAGGACTCTGAACACTTGCAAATATCACAAGCCTGAGTCCACACCACGCCGGCAACAACCGCATGACGGACACGTCTGGGGAGGCAGGCAGGTGGGTGAGGGCCACCGCATTGCTTGGTACCATGCACAGCTGAGAGGAGACCACACAAACCCACGATGACCCCAACTCCCCTCATAATGCTTTTTCCTTAACCTGAAAGTGACATTTAGAAATGAGTTCTCTTTTGCTGAAGAAAGACTTATCGGAATTCAGCAGTTTCTTCTGTTTCACTCTTCTTTGTGAAGAAAAAGGAATCATTCAAAAGTTATAGGTGTTGTGTGATTCCCATGTTCAAAATAGTTCCTGATGGTGTGCCTGGTCATTTGTCTACCCCTTTATCCATCTACTCACCCACATATTCATCTGTGTGCTTGTCCACTCACCCTTCCACACACCTGTCCGTCCATTCAGCCACCCATCCACACATCCGTCCACCAATCCATGCATCCATCTAGCCACCCTCCGTCATCCAGCCATCCTCCACCCATCCATTCATCGTCTGTCCATCCGTCACCCACCCATCCGTCCATTTGTCTATCCTCCATCTGTCTGCCACCTATCTTTCCGTCATCCATCCGTCCATCCACCCATCTTCCACCTGTTCGCCCATCCATCTTTCCGTCACCCATCCATCTACCCTCTGGCCCTCCGCATAGCCATCTGCCCACCCAACCTTTTCCTGCACAACACAGAGGGGAGTATCTGGGATACTTGCTCTCCTCACACCAAGGATGGGTATTTCTGGGACGACAAGGAGTATCCTCAGGGAAAAGGAGAGGTCACGCAGACATTCACTTTTCATTCCAGAACTTTCTGTGCTGACCGTGTCTTCTTGAAATTCAAGTGGAACCAAGATTACCCCTCAATCAACCTACCCATCGAAACATTCTGCTCAAAAAGCGAATGGCAAGCATCTCCGGAGAGCTTCCGGCCCTCCCTTGCTCCCTCCCCACCCCAGCTCTGCACTGAAGCCCATGAACAGCAACTCCGAGTGCTATTTTCAGACGCCCCTCCCTCGGAGGTCTTCCCTGACCACCCTCGTCCCTCTCCGGCACAGTGCCCTGCTCTGTTTCTGCACGGTAATTATCCGGCTCTGTAATTACGTGGTGTATTTCTGACTAGGGCAGTTCCATAATGCCAGGACTGAGCTCCGTCCCATCCCTGCAGCACCTCCAGCACCGTCAACCATCTGGGACGCTGTGGGGGCTCGAGGGGGTGCCATGGGAGGGGCAGAAGGTGGGTCAACCCAGAGGCTTCCCCCTCGATGCCCCGAGCAGACAGTACGACACTGTGGTCTTGTGCTTGGCAGCGGGCAGGGAAGACAAGCCCATAGCGGTGCCCACGCGAGGGGGCGGGAAGTTGGTGCTTCTGTGTGCCACGTGCCAGGCGCCGGGCTGGGAGCTCAGCGGGGAGGGCCCCCAGGTACTGCTGGCTCTGTGCCCAGGGCACGCGCACCCGCCTCCTTCTTCCAGGTGTGGACACCACGGCTCGGCGGCTGTGCGGGTGCCCAGACCCGGCCTTCCCTGCTTTCCCACCACTGTCGGCATGGCCGGGGCAGGCAGGGCCTCCAGCTGGTGACCAGATTGGGGCCAGGCCGCCTTGGGCATTGCAGGAGTTGGGAGGAGAGTGAGGGGTGGGCAGGTAGAGTGCCGGCGTGGAGGGATGCCCCTGAGGCTGGGGCAGAGGGGCACAGAGGGGTAGGGAGAGGCTGGAGGGCAGCCCGGCTCGGGGGTGCCCATGCCAGCTACCTGCCACCGCACCGGGCCCCACAGACTCCTGCAAGTCCCCGGGCACTGGGTGCTCGGATTAACAGGCTCTCTGTCCCGGCCCCTCCCGTCGAGATAGACCACCATCTGGGATGCTGCGGGGGCTCGAGGGGGTGCCGTGGGAGGGACAGAAGGTGGGTCCTTGCATCGAGACCCCCATGGCCCAGGACAGGGGCAGGGCCAGCCTGAGCCGCCTTCCAGGCTCCTGGCTGCAGGGCCGGCACCCCCTCGGCCGCAGGACGGCACCAGAGAAAGCCAGGCGAGGCCGAGGCGGGAGGCCGTCCCCAGCCGCCAGCCCCGCGT
>NW_007097665.1:7539-8438 GCF_000164805.1 Carlito syrichta
TAGGGCCAAGGAGAGCCCGGGGCCTGCGGGAGTCTTCCAGGGAGAGATTTATTCGGGGAAACAAAAGCGTATTTTTTCAGGCAGGACTGTTGGTGCAGTTACCTCCTGACATCGCCTTGGCCCCAGGCCCGGAGCGGGCGGCCGCGGAGGCCCCGCGCACGGCGCAGACCCACTCTCCGCCGCCCTGTCCCCTCCCGGCCTTATCTGGTCCCGGACATCAAAGCGGGGGCTTTTCATAAGCGAATTAAAATAGCTCGCAAACAGCGCAGGGCTGGGAAGACCCCGGGCCAATTAGCTCCCAGCAGAATAAGGGGCCTTTCAGGGCGGCGCGTTCTCGAGGAGTCGCCACGGCTTGTCAGGCTCGATGAAATATTTTGCCCAAAGCTCATTATAATAATGAACCTGCATTTCTTTCCTCAAGAGAATAATTAGCAGACTTCCAAATGGGTTAAAGCAGCAATTTAAACACTGCCCCCTTAATTGTCCCATTTACCTCGTTTTGTGACAAGGAAATGTTGGCGCCTTCGGAAAGAGCCTAGACTCCCAGAGCCCGCCCCGCGCAGTCACAGGCGACAGGGCCCGCGGAGAGGGACGGCGCCCCCTCCCCCGCTCTGCCACCCGCTCGCTCTGCCACCACGGGCGCCGTCCCTCCGGCCACGTCTAAGGGCGGCGGGTCCCAGAGCCCAGAGTGGGAGCCACAAAAGGCCTTGGGCGTTGTGGGGGCCTCACCCCGATTCTGGGAGTGCACCGGCCTCTGCGGTGAAGAGGGTAGGGGGTTCAGACGTGGGCCCTGCACGGGTGGGCCACCGGTGAGGAGGACCCCAGAGGGATGTGCTCACAGGCCACAGTCTCCACAGAAAGAAGACGCGGCCCATGGGCAGTACGGGCATGCCACCTGG
>NW_007097665.1:8458-34818 GCF_000164805.1 Carlito syrichta
CCCATGGGCAGTACGGACAGGTCACCTGGTGTCCGGCCACTTGGCACGGCCGGGGTGAGGGACACGTGGGCCTGGGCCACAAGGCTCCGCGCGGGTCCCCCGCCCTTCCCCCACATGGCTGCCGCCACAGATGAGGGGTCTGAGATTCCCTGGGCACAGTGGCCCCATGTGGCCCAGGCAGCTGGGAAAGAGAAGCTGGGCTGTGGAGACAAAGCCCGCGGGGTTGGTGACCCTCCGGCAGGGCAGCCCCGCCATGTTGCTGCCTGCCTTCCCGGCTTCCTCCCCCCACCTTCCCTTTTCTCATTCCACATTGTTTATTCTTCTTCGATTATAAAAGACCCACTCACAACAGGAATTTTGAAAAATACCGAAAAACCTGCTTCGAATAGCATCTCTGCGTCCACCCTCCAGAGACAAATGGCATTAACGTTTTGGAGTGTTCCCTGCAAGGGGACATGTGTCTCCATGTAACCTTGCACAATGGGCTTTTCCGGGTTCCCCGAAAGACGGCTGAAAGCGGCACAATTGTCCCTAACATGCACAACAAGAGCCAGGCATCCTGCGGACACTGGACACGCGGTCTGTTTCCAATTGCTCACGATTAGAAACAAGGCTGTGATTAACGTGTTTGGGCATACCTCTCGGTGCTCTGGTTTGTTCTTAGGGACAGAATCCTGGAAGGAGGACGACAGGGTCAAAGGGGAGGAGTCGCTTTTAATAACTGCTGTGCATGTCACCGAGAGCCTTCTGGAAGCACAAGGGGCGGCTCCCAGCACCACGACCCCTCGGCATCACCGGCATGGGGGAGCACGCGTCTATGTGCATCTGTGTCAACCTGGCATCTATCACTTAAATGCTCAGCGCAAGGGTAGATGGACCCCATGCTAACGGGGGGACCAGGCAGCAAACTCTTCAGATGCCATGGGTTGCACAGTCTCCACCACCACCCTCCACGGCAGCCGCTGGGGATATGTTCTCAAGTGGGCATGGCCAGGTGCCAATAAAACTTTATTTACAGAAACCGGCAGCAGGCCGGATGAACCCACCATCTGTGGCCCACCACCCTCATCTCAGAGGACGGAGGCTTCAAGGTGTCCTCAGAATCTTCTGTGAATGGTCCTTCGCGTTCCTTGACTACTTTCCTGCAGCTAGGTTAGCACTCTGCTCACTGATTGGGAGTCTCCACCTAACAAACGTGGTCCCTGTCCCCCGTCGGCTGGTTTCTCCCCAGCTTGGTGCCTGGCAGCACCTCTGGGTGGGCAAGCAGGCAGGAGGCACCCTATTGCTGCAACCTTGGCTCTTCTGGCATAGTGGGGACTGAGGGGAGCCTCTGTGACATGGGCTCAGGAGCCTGTGAACTCACTCCTGTCTTTTTTATTTTTTGTAGAGATGGGGTCTCGCTATGTTGCCCAGGCTGCTCTTGAACTCCTGGTCTCAAGCGATCCTCCCACCTCGGCCTCCCAAAGTGCTGGGATTACAGACATGAGCTGCCACACCCAGCCCGTCACCCCTGTCTCTTTTAGAGACAAAGCCTCTGTGTCCAGTTCTCAGCCCCGTCTCCAAGCCTGGCTCAGTGTAACATCGAAATCAGAGGGCATGTCAATCTGCTGGACCAGACCCCAGTGGCCCAGGATGGCCAGAGACCTTTCCTGGTTCTGTTTTCAAACGTTTCCTTTTTACCCCCACAGCCTTGTCTCCTGTGAGATTCTCTTGTGCTCTGGGAGTGAGCCATCGGCTTCGTATTGGGTGGTGATGCCGCCTGTCCTGATCAAGTGTGTTGTCACGAGTGCCAGGGAACACATCCCACATCCCAGCCTTGGGGCCTCAGTTTCCTCAGACACAAGATGGGATGGACGTCAGTGTCGGTTTCACGGAGGGAATGTGCAGGTCTGGTGGCCCCATTGCTGAATGGGGGGGCACGGTACTTCAGTTGGGGGTGGCAGTGAGCCCACAGCTGCAGGTGGGGCTCTGCTTGGCCTGTGTCCCTTCCACCTCTCATCTCAGCACCCCGGGTGGACTCCTTTCTGCCTGGGGCAGCGAGTGTGCTGGTTCAGATGGCACAGGCCCGGGCGTGTCTCTCTGCCCTGGTGAACTTCTTCGACCCCGGGGCCTGGGCTCAGACCTCAGCCCCACCACCGACATGCTGGGTGACCCAGAGGCCCTGGAGTGTTCCGTGCCTCAGTGTCCCTCCTGGGAAACGATGAGTGCAGGAGGCACTGGGAGGCCTGTGCTTGCTGACACGAGCGTGGCGTTCGCGGGGCTGGGTGGATGGCTGGCGTGCGGCTCCGTGTGGTCATCCTCATCCCTGGGCGTGTCGCCACCCCATGTCTCTAGCGGGCTACTGGCCACAGCAGGGAACCAAGCACCTCCGCTTTAAAATCCAGAAGGAGCTCGGGGGTTCACGTTCCTGTCGCTTCCCTGTGACCTTCCACCCTCTGAAACCCCTCTCTGCCTGGGGGCTGCAGCACTGCCCTGGCCGAGGCGCTGTGTGAGCTGAATGGGACCTACTCATTCAGGTGGCCCAAGGGGGTGACCAACGTGGCCCCAGGCAACGGCTGCCGGGTGCCCTGAGTCCCGAGTGTTTGAGAGCTGACCCTGGGGTCTGCAGGGAGCTGGTGAGCCCGAGGGGGGATGAGGGGGAGGAGAAGGTCTGGGATAAGAGCAAGGAGCATTGCTAGAGGACGCGCGAGAGAAGGCCACAGGAGCTCCCTGGGCAAGCCCGGGCAGGCGGCAGCCCCGGGCATCAGGGGCAGGCGGGGGGCAGGCAGGCCGGGGCAGGCTGGCAGGAAGGGGCCCTGGAGCCAGGCTCCAGATGGCACAGGCCTGGGCGTGTCTCTCTGTCCTGGTGAGCTTCTTCGAAGGCCTGTCCCCCACAGCCCTGCCAGTGTCTGCAGAGGTGAGGGGCTGGGGGCCTGGGGGCGCTGCTGGTTTCTGCTCCTCACCACACCCCATGGGCATCCCCAAACTCCTGGGGGCAGAGGAGAATTCTCTACAGCACAGGGGACCCTGCAGCCTGGAGGGGTCATTCTTTTACATGCACCATGGGGATGCCACGGACACCCTCCAAACACAGTCCCCCACCCAGCCAACCTGCACGGCTCGTTGGCCAGGTCCTCTCCCACCAAACCTTGCCACTGTCCAGGCTAACGTGGCCCCTTAGGAAGCCCCTGCTGACTTGACGACAGCATTTCGTCCTTGATGTGGAGAAAGTCCCTGAAGGACGATCCACGCAGTCCCAGCATCCCCCAGCAAGGCCGGGGCTTGTCCCTGGGTGTCAATCCCAGCATCCCCCAGCAAGGCCGCGGTTTGTCCCTGGTGTCAATCCCAACATCCCCCAGCAAGGTTGGGGCTCGACCCTGGGTGTCAATCCCAGCATCCTCCACCAAGTTCAGGGTGGGTGTCTGGGTATCAACTCCAGTGAGGCCAGAGTGTGTCAGTTGTGAGACTCTACTGGGCTTTGGGACTGCCCCAGGCCCCTTGGCTGCTCTGTCTCTCACAAATGCCTCCTGTGCCTTTGGGGTGGCCAAGAGGCCCCACTGACAGGCACACCCACAACCTTGGTGGGTCCTGCATGGCCTGACCTCCATGTTGCCTCCCGTTCCATGAGTGATCTGGGCTGGCGAACTAGATGACAAAGTGGGCTTGGGGGTGGCCCCTGGAGCCCCAGGGACTGTCAGCACACCATCCCGGCTGGCCTGAGGGGGCGAGGGATCTGGCCTCTGCAGGCAGTGCTGGAGGATCTTCGGAGGACTTGGGGGGCTGCTTCTGGGATCTGCAGGGGCCTGGCATGGTGTGGCTTGGTGTGGGTGGTGGCTCAGTCTCCCCACCTGAGGTCTGAGGGGTAGAGGCTGGGGAGCCCATGACAGCCTCTCTCCTCCCACCTGTGGTCTTCAGCAGACAAACCCACCCTGTGAGCCCTGACCTTCTGAACCTGGATCCTCTGTGTAGCCATGGCAGGGGTACCCAGGCACCCTCCCCCGCCAGCAAGTGCCACCTGGGAGGTGACAGGGAAATGAGTGTCTGCTGGGTCTGCAGCCGCCGAGCCTTGGGGTCTGGCCAACCGGGGCCCCGAGCCCCCAGAGGGGCGCCGTGACACGGCCAGTGTCTCCAGCGGGTTAATTAACAGACCCAGGCAGGCCCATAAAGCAGCCGTCTGCGCCCAAGGTCGGCGCATTCCAGGCCAGGCGCCTGGCCGCCAGGACGACCCTCTTGGGATGACAGTTAATGCTGACAAGGTCTGGGGGGCTGTGCTGGTCCCCCTCAGCCCCGCTGGCCAGGCACAGGGCAAAGGACAGGCCTGGGGCCTGGAGCCAGGGCTGACCCCTCGCTGCCCAGTGCCTTTCCAGATTGCAAAGTCCAGAAGGTTCCATGCAGCCTCCCCATGGCAGGGGAGTTACTCAGCTGAGTCTGCGAGTCTCTGGTCACAGGCAGCCCGGTTGCCAACCGACCCGCCCCCGCGTGAGCAAGTCCTGCAGCCGAACGAACACCATCCCACTGGAGACCCCACTTCTCCCCGGCAGGGTCTCTTGTTACCCCATTCACATATGGGAAAAGGAAGGCTCAGGAAGGTGGAGCTGCCTAGGCTGCAGTGGAAGGTAAAGGTCACTCCCAAGTCTGTGGGGGGTCCGGAAGATCACGGGAAGGAGGGGCCGAGAGCTGGGGCCAACCGTCCCCCACAGCCCCGGGCCGATATGTTTCCCTCCCACGACAGAACCAGACAGTAGGACACTTCCACCCGAGGCCTGGTCCTGGTGATGTTTTCCCTGCTAGACCCAATTCCAGGGCTCCTGCCTTGCCGAGAGGGTGGAGGTTAGATCCACAGGCACTGGACATCCTGTGGCCTCCGGAGAGGCCTTGCTGGCGTTCCCTCTCTCCCAGCAAAGCCCTGGACTTCTCCTCCAAGGAAGGCCCTCGGAGGGGTGCCATGGACGGACAGGCTTCCCCAGAGGTAGGAGGAGGGCCGGGAGGGCCTGCAGGTGCCCTCAGGCTGGATGCAGCAAGATCCCAGGGTCTTGGAGCACAGGGGGCCTTCCTGAAGCAGGGACCAAGCAGACAGCACTTGACTCCAGCAGCCCAGCCTGTGGCATTTCAGGATTTATTAAGCACTCAGGGGGCTCTGTAGCTAGGGCTCGTGTCCATGTTCTGATGTGCACCTCAGTGCATCTTTCTCAGCGTCCACCCCGCTCAGTAGGCCAGCTCAGCACTGAGAACTCTGGGCTCGGCCCTGGCACCTAGGAGGAGTCACATGGTGCAGGTATCTCTGCCCACCTGAGAAAGGCCAGGAGTGGGAGATCCTCTTGGGTTTTCAGTGAGCACAGGCAGGCCCAGGGAGGGTCACAGGGTCCAAGCCTTCACCGCCAGGAGCAGCTGGCCTGGGGTCTGATGTCTAACCTGGAAGCCAGCTCTGGCCCTGTGAGGACAGAGGAGACATTTCCAGACTAGGCAGGCTCAGTACCGTCAGAAAGCAGTTATGGTGCGGTGCAGTGGCTCACACCTATAATTCCAGCACTTTGGGAGGCAGGAAGATTGCTTGAGCCCAGAACTTCCAGACCAAACTGGGCAACATAGTGAGACCTTAAAAAAAAAAAAATCGGCCAGGCATAATGGCATGTGCCTATACTTCCAGCATTTTGGGAGGCCAAGGCAGAAGGATTGCCTGAGCCCAGGAGTTCAAGACCAGCCTGGGCAACATAGCGAGCCCTCGTCTCTACAAAAAAATCAAAAAATTATCCGGAAGGGGTAGCACGTGCCTGTAGTTCCAGTTGTTCAGGAGGCTAGGGTGGAAAGATCACCTGAACCCAGGAGGTGGAGGATACAGTGAGCTGTGAATGTGCCACTGCCCTCCAGCCTGGGTGACAGAACCCTCGCCCCAAAAAATGTGAGCATGGGGCAGTTCAGTCTACACTTCCTGTCCACTGCCCAGCCACTAGAGCCTGGGAGTGCCCACACTATTCGAGGTGCCGGGGCTGAGAGCTCGGAGGCTAGGGAGGGGACAACCAGAGGTGGCCACTATCCTTGCCTCCTAAGGCCACACTCACTGCCACCACCAGGAAGACCAGCGGTAACAAGGATCGTGTCCAGCAGCTCCTGGTGCGACCCTCTGCCTCCTCCCATGTCCTTTCCAGTGGCACAGAGACCCCAGCAGGCTGCAGCCCCTGGATGGGTCCTGGCCCCCCCAAATTCAGATGTTGAAGCCCTAGGCCCTAGCATGACTGTGTTTGGAGAGGAGGCACCTAGAGAGATCATAAGCCAGGGCCCTGACCTGACAGAATTCACGTCCTCACAGCAAGAAGAGGAGACACCGGAGAAGTGTGTGCACAGAGGAGGGTGAGGACACGGCCAGAGGCCCTGTCTGCAAGCCAGGAAGCAACGCCTCCCCAGGAACCAGACCTAACTGCCACCTTGATCATGGACTTCCAGCCTCCAAGTCGTGAAAAAACGAACGCTGCCTCTGCACCCAGCCTGTGGTCTCTGTAGCCGAGACGATGGACACGAGGGCCAGCAGTGAGCTAGGGCGCCAGAGGGAATGGTGTGAGGGGTGGTGGGTGCGGGCAACCTGCCTGGGTTGGGGCAAGGATGTCTGGAAAAGTCAGCCCGGCCTCCTATCCCCGGGGTGCTCATGCCTCAGGAAGACGGGACAGTGTGGAGACCAGCTTGGCCCACATCCGCCTCCTGCCTGCTCCCAGCACCCTGGCACCCATCTCTGCCCCATCTGGGCCATCAGCACCGCCCAGGGCTGCCGCCTGGCCCCACCCCCACCCCAGGCCCCATGCCATGGCCTCGGCCTCTCCCCAGCTCCCGTCACCTGCACCCCCACACCCCGGCACGGTGAGATTCCCTGCCTCCCCATCCCTTCCAGAACATTCTCCATCGTGGGTTCAGTGTCCCTGCCCTCTACCCCCTCGGTGCCCACCCCAGGGCCTAATGAATGGCCGCCAGCCAGATCTCCCCCTCCCGCCCCGGCTCTGCCCTGTAAGTTGGGACTTGGTAGCAGCAGAGAACCCCCGAGGGGACGGACAGCACCTGCCTGTTCTCAGTACCCAGTGGAACATCCTGAGCCCCTGAAAGCTCCTCCCCACTGTGGGGCAGAGAAGACAGAGTCACAAAAACAAGTCTAGAGTTAGCCCAGGCGTTGAGACCCCTCGCCCCGGCTCACTGTAGCCTGTGCCCCTCAGGCTTGGCACCCGGCAGCCACTGGGCCTCGCCTGTCCTTCTCAGCCTCGTCCACCTGGCTGTGGGCTCTGTGGGCTCCATCTCGGCTCTGCTGGACCCAGGCCACCTGTTACCACGCTCCTGGGCCATGCATGGGATCAGAGGGCGCAATGTGGGGAAGGGCTGCTGCCAGGGTGCCCAGGTCTGGCTGAGGTGGGGGAGGGGTGGAGAGAGGTAGTGCAGGAGGTGGGGGGTTGGGGGTCGGGTGCCCAGGAAAGCCAGGGGCCCTGGGCTCGGCGGGTCTGGTCTGGCTGCAGCTGGCTGAACGTGTGTCCCCAGAATCTTCCCTATGACTTCCGCCCCAGGAGGCGGCGCGGGGCATGGCTGGCCTTTCCAGGGTCACCCTGCTGGGAGGGCCTGTCCCTTGCACACCTGCAGGTCAGCAGGGTGGAGCAGGGAGTGATCTTATTCCCTTCTTGAAGGCAGCAGGAAGGAATCCCAGTGACTCAACTGCCAGGCCTCTTGAGCTAGGCTGCGGGCTCTGAACCCTGGAACCATGGGCATCTGCATTCTGGACACAACCCCCAGGTCTTGGCCTCCTAATCAGAGACCCAGTGGCCCAGATCAGTGGTGTCACCTGGGTTGTGAGCCTGGAGATCCGGGACAGCTCAGCTGGCCCCATGCTACTGCCCACCTGGGGGCAGCTGTCCTGGCCTCTCTGGGCCTCGGTTATTTTGGGTTTTTTTTGAGTCGGAGTCTCACTCTGTCGTCCAGACTGGAGGGCATTGGCCGCTCCTGGCTACCGCAGCCTCGACCTGCTGGGCTCCGGCGATCCTTCCGTCTCAGCCTTCCGAGTACCGGAATTACAGGCATGTGCTACCACGCCCGGCTGATTTTTTGATTTATTGTAGAGATGAGGTCTTGCTGCCCAGGCGGGTCTCGAACCCGTGGGCTCAGGCAATCCACTCACCTCGGCCTCCCAAAGGCGCGGATGACAGGCTGAGCCACCGAGCCTGGCTAAAGGGCCTCAGTTCTTCATCCTCAAAATGGGGTCACTCAGGTGGACACCAGCAATGATGGACAGGTGTGGGAGCTCAGATGGCAAGCACAGAAAACACACCCCACAGCCACACCCCTCTGTGCAGCGACCAGATCTCTCCACAAAGCCTGTTATGAGGTCAGCTGGGCTGTGCCTGGCCACCTCCTGGGACAGGAACCTCATTCCCAATCTGTGCAACTGAGAAAGTCTTCTAAACGTTCCTGATCTGACCCAGAAATTCCACTCCTGGAAAGTAAAACATGAGGAAAAAACAAACAGGAAGGGGTTTGCCATAACTGGGTGGATGATGGTGACAGATGGCCAGCAGCTGAGACTCAGTCCCCTAAATGCTGTGCCCACCCGTCCCTCCAGACTTGCCCTTCAGTGGTCCTGGGCACAAAACACAGACACACACAAACACACCACACACCTGCCACACACACTATACTCACACACACAACCCACGCAAACACACACCACATATACCACAGGCACACATAAATATGCAAACACACACCATGCTGATGCATACAAACACACCACACACACACACCCCCACAACCATATCACATACATTTGACACACCACATACGTCATGTCACACTCACACACATGAACACATCATGCTCACACAAACATCACATACACTAACACACCACACAAACACACCATATCACACTCATACATCCAAACACCACATTCACGCAAACACACCACACACACAGTACACTCACCTACAACCATAACGTACGCATTTGAACACACCACACACATACACATGAATATACCACACTCACACAAACACATCACACAGACACACACAAACATACCACACACCTGCCACACACACTATACTCATACACACAACCCACGCAAACACACACCATGCTAACACACCACACACAAACCAGTCACACCTATGAACACCACACACATGTCCTAACACACCCCACATACCACATGCACACAAACACGCCACACAAGACACATGCAAACACACATATCATGCCCACACAAACTACCTGCAGACGACATGTGGAAACATACCCCCCCCGCTCACACGTGGAAACACCACACACATGACAACACACATACTACACTCAGTACATACACACATACTACATACAAACACACTGTAACCCACACACACCCATTCAAACGTGTAGCCATGGACTCGAAACACTCCACTCCACAGAGCGCGGGTCGTGGCCTCTACAGCGAGTGCTGGGCCCACCACACCCTCGGGCCTCAGCCCCGCCTGCCTCTGAGGCCCCCGGAATGCCCCCACCCCGTCCCAGGCAGAAACACCGGCCACCTTCCTGGAAAGGGCAGGCTCATGGCCGCCTGGTGCCTCCTCCTAGTGACCAAAGAGCTGCTCTCTCCAAGCGTGCAGGGCCCATCTGGGTCTTACCTGTTAGGTCAGGGCCCCAGCCACCTGCCCTCCTGCCGGTGCCCCCTTCCTCGTGGGCTCCTTCCTGCGGGTCCCTTTGGCTCTCCCCTTCCTCTCCTCCTCCCTGTCCAACTCCTGGCCCCTCTGGCCCCTTCCCTGTCCCAAATTAGGCAAATGCACACTCACAAATCAACCGGCCCCACGCTGCAGAGGCGAGAGTTCAAACAACGCGACCAATTTATAAACAATTTTCTCTGCAACGATTAAGTTACATTTTCCCCAATAGCTGCTTCATTTTCTTGTCAAAAATACACAGTTTTCACATTTGTCTCGCTGCAAGGGTAATTAATTTCCAGACCATAAGTAAGAACTTAATTTGATACCTGCAAGGATTATAAACTATTTCAAGCTGTTGTTTACACGAAATCAAGAAAGATTAGTTCTGTTTGCAATTATGTTAATGAGGAAATAGAGTGGGTATTTTTTTTTTCAGGGAACTCAGCATAATTCTGCCATTACCAATGAATGAGTCTAAAAATGTCGGCTGCTGTCGCCACAAACCCTCTATGGCTATTTTTAAGGTGACCCTGGAGAGGGGGCCCCATGGATGGCCGAGTACCCCAAGGGAGCCTTCTGTGGGAACAGCTCAGATGACGGCGGTGGGTGAGTCCTGGGGACTGGGCGCGACCCTGAGATTGGCGTTGGGTGGGTCTGCAGGTGGGCTGGGAACCTCCTCCCATCCCCTGCTATGCTGGGCCTCCAGAAGGTATGGAGGCAGCCCAGGGCGGGGAGGCTGGGGCACGGGTGGTCCAGCCCCTTCTGCCTGGATGCCGAGGGTGAGAAAAGAGGGGCGTGGGAAGAAGACTCCACTCAAAGCTCCCTCCTTTCTGGAAGCAAGGAGGTTCAACCTGGCCTGGGAAGGGGCTGCGTCTGCCTGTCAAGACATCCTGTGGGCTGGCCGTGGCCCTGGGTGGCCCGGGCTGTGCAGGCAGGCCCATGGAGTGTTTAGGGCAGGTACCTTGGGGTGGGGGAGGTGTCCCCCGCCCCTGAGGGCACGGGTTGGCTTCACAGGATGGGACACTTTATTGGGTGCATAGGGCCACACAGTCAGGACCAGGAGGGCCGTCCGCAGGAGGCTCGGCATGGGAGAAGGCACCTGGGTACGGGAAGGTGTGGCGTGGGGATGTGGGAGGCGTAGGGGAGGGAGGGTCAGGCTGGCCACCATGGGAGGCGCCCTCCACACAGAGAAGGCCAGGAACCATCCCCACACACAAGGAGCGGCCATGGCGCAAGGACCTCGGACCGCGTTGGGCCAGGGGCTGCAGGCCTGGTATGTTGGACCAGGGGCTGCAGGCCTGGCGTGGCCCTGGGCACCAGGGGGTACAGGGGAGAGGGGGCGGCCGGCAGGGCATGACCCCAACAATGCAGGGGCTGGCGTCAGGAATCCTCGCAAGCCCAAGAGAGGCTGGCCTTCAGCCTCCAACGCTCCCGGGCACAGTGCTGGCCCCCCGGCGACGGCTGCAGGGAAGGAGGGCTCTTGCATGGCGTGACCCGCGGGGTCTGCAGGCACGCCAGGGCCCGTCCCCGGCTGGCAGTTGCTGGGGAGGTGGGGGCTGGGCCAGGGTACTGGCTTCCCCCCACCCAGCCCCCAGCACTGAGCTCTTCCTCACGGCCCCTGTGCGCTCCCCCCGAGTCTGCCTGGAGCGGCCGGCATCGGGGCTTTGGGCCGAGTCCGAGTCCCCATAAATCCTGCCGTGTTGGAGACAGCCCAGGTGAGCCGTGAACAATGCCCCATTGTGGCCCCGTGGGGACAGGCTGCCACCACTTGCCACCAGCCCATACGCTGTAAAATCTCTCTCCATGGATTCAATGTCGCCTCTCTGGCCCTTGGGGGGTTAGGCCCGGGACAGGCACAGTCTCACTCGACACAGAAACCATTTACGGCCGAGATAAAGGCCGCCTTTATTGGCACCGAAAGGCGACAGTTTCCCTGTCCCATCACTTTGTCACCCGTCACATCTGTCAGGTGGTGCGGGCGGGGACGGCACAGCAGGGGGCTTGTGTGGGGACAAGGACGGCCACGGGCAGCCCGCGGCGGGAAGAACGGCCCCCAGTCTGCATCTTCCTGGGAAACCTGCGAGGTCCTCCCAGGCCTCCCGCTGCCCCGCGCCTCAGTGGGCCATTATCTCCGGGCCTGGCTCCGAGGCGCCGGCCAGGGAGGAGTCTGGACACAGGCCTGTTTGGGGGACATTTTCCTTCGCTACAGAGAGGGCTTGTGAGAGAGAGGGGGACACGGAATACTTCCCAGGCTCCAAGGCGCCCAGGCCGGTGGGAGGCGCTGCCCGGCCTCGCTGGCTGGGGTGCGGAGGCCCAGAGAGGAAGGCAGGCAGGGGTCCCTCCCCGACCCTGCCATCCACATCCAGGGCCGCACTGGGCCTTTGTTTCCCACCCTCAAGCCTGGGAGGAGATGGGAGAACCGACTGGCTGCCCAAGGGCCACTGGGACCCAAAGGTTAAAGGGTCAGACCACGGGCAGCATCGTGGGGAGGCCGAGTGAGCTAGGCGGTGCTGGGCAGTCTCAGCGCTCTGATATTTATGCCTATGGTTTATTTTTATTGTCGAGATGTGGGGTTTGAGTGAGGACACCTACATAAGCGGGCTGCATGCAGGTGAGGTTTGGACTTCCTCCTGGTCCACGCTGCCCCCGTACTGGACCGTTGTGTGGTCCCATGCCCCCACCCTCCTTCCTCCCTCCCGCCCCTGGCAGTGTCCTGAGGCTGCCAACAGCCCCCCGTGTATTAACGTGGACAGCAATCAGGGCCCGCTGGTGAATGAGCAAACACAGTGTCCCATATGCCTGTGTTTTGACACCCGCCAGGAGGTGCAGTCATAGGCAACAGTCTCATGGGTGTCCGATCTCAGGGCGAGGCCACCGCCGCCTAAGTACTTGCGTTTACAAAGCCGAGTTGGCATCAAGAAAAATGGCACCTTAGAATTTCCACCAGCGGATCACAGAGGAGGAAGGATGTGAGGGGAGCCCCATGTGACCTGGGGTGGGAGACAGGAGACAGGCAGCGTCACCTCATGCCGGGTCCTCACCTGGGAATGCTGGCCGCACCCGCTCCACCCTTCCCGCAAGAAGATCCTGCCCTGGAAGGTGCTCAGGGGATGGGAGCTGGACTTGTGAGGTTCCTCACTGAAAAGACAGGGCCCTGCCATGTTTGTGGAGCAGAAAAAATATTGTTCCTTGTAAAATGGTGAGGAAGATTTGGCGGGCTCCATGACTGGGGGCTGAGTGTCACCATGGCAACTGAAAGCCAGAATTCAGGGCAGGGTTCCGACTTCTGGGGATCTGGCCAGACCCTGGTGAGCCCCAGAGGGTGTGGGGTAGGTGAGCTAGATCAGAGGTCTGTGTGAGCCAGGCTTGGTCAGGAGGAGCTTAGGGGAGCCCACCTTGTGCCTAAGGGTTATAATTCCTTTAGCTCCAGCTCTGTTATGGGGTGTGGATTTGACCTTCCTGCGACCATTGGGTCACAAGGTTCAGGCTGGCTTTGCTCTGGAACTCCAATGTCAGGGAAACAGAGAAAGTAGGACAGACAAGACGGCTCACTCGAGACCCTGGGCCCTGTCGCTGGCCTCCCCAGAGTCGGGGCGTCCCCCCTCCCCAGCTGCAGCCCAAGGACATCAGGACCTGCCCTGAGAGCCCACTCTGAGCTCCAGCCTAGGCGAAGGCCACCATGGCCACCCCATCCACGCACTCAAGGGGAGGCGACGTGGACACTGAGGCAGCAAGGGGTCCAGTGCCCCGTCCTCACCCCTCTGCTGCCATGGGGGTGGCGGTGTGTTAGAACGAGCCCTTGCATGTCCATCAACCACAGGCAGAGAGTCCTCAGAGTCAGCAAAGAACTCAGGGCCTGACTCGGCGCCCGCCTCCCTCCCTCTGAAGGGTACAGGGTGGGGGTGGTAGCTTGGTGGCCCAGACCTTCGTGTGTGATGAGTTCCCACTGGGGCCATCTCCACCTTCAAGGGATGAGACAACCTGTGGGCCTCCCTGACTTTCCTCCCCTCCAGGAAGAGAAGACGGGAAGGACGGGTGTGGGGTTATGGGCCGTGGTGTCAGGATTGAAGATCGGAAGTGGATGCTGCGGCTGGGAGGCCTCCTGGCTCAGGCTTCCTCCTCTGGTCCAGCCCGGCAGACCCAGCGCTACCCTCAGGCACCCTGCATTGCTTCCCTGTCCTCCCAGGAGCAGCCAGACCCAGGACCTCCTCACCCAGGAAGCCCTCCCTGACATCTCTCTGCATGGCATCAAACCCATGAACACACTGCTTCGCCCCTGTGTCTTAAAGTTCCCAGGTTTGGCTGCCCGGAGGCTCAGGGCCGAGTCAGAGCGGGACCCTCTTTGCTGTCCAGCCCCCACGGCCAGCTCCCCTGGCTCTGGCGGGCTTGTGCTTTCCGCCCTGCCTCTCGCTTGTGCCCTCCCACTGCTCACAACCACCATCTTCCTCCTCCCTTCCCCTCCCCCCTCTAAGCACGGTTGGGCTCCCCAGGCCACAAGTCAGAAACGGAGTTCCAACCCCAACGTGCCCCACCCAGCATGTCTCCAAGCAAAGCAGCAGTCCGGGGCCTTCTCCGGTGTGCTTGTCTAGTGACTCAATGGGGCCAGTGGACTGAGGCTGGCCCCCAGGTCTCCCTGGCCCAGGGCACCGATGCTGTTCTAGCCCCACGCAGCCCCTCAGCCTCCAAAGACGTCCACTCACCTCCTGCACCTCCTCCCAGGGAAGCCAGGCCCCACAGACGTGCCCCCAAGCCCCAAGGCCTCTGCACGGGCCACTCACGTGACACCTGCACCCCACGCCATCCTCTTCCTCGGTCACGTGGTGGAGTCCAGACTCCCGGCCCCGCTGACAGGGAACCCCACCCACCAGCACGCATTCCCTCATGCCAGCCCCTCCTGCCCATCCCCCTCCCTTGCTGCTAAGCCACGTGTTCCAAGGGTCAGGGACCAGCCCTCCCATGCATGGCGGCAGCCCTGGACACGGGGCTGGTGCCCAGCAGACACAGGGTGAATGAATGACTGAATGAATGAATGAATGCACAAGGTGCTCCAGGCGCCTTCGTGGTTTTTCCTTCGAGACCTTCCAACTAGACCAGCCCGGCCCCGTTTGGAGGATGCCTGGGGTCCTCACGTGGCCCCGCCTGGGGGTCGGGTACAGGCCCTCGGCAAAAGGCCTGTCCCAGATGACTTGTGTTGGCCGGGAGCTGCCAGGTGGACCCACGTAGCATCTGGAAGGTGGAATCCGCTTGTGGCCATGAGGCCCTGGCCACCGCATGTGCCCATCTGAGGGCAGCCAGCTGATGTGGGTCACCTGGACGTCAGCTCTCCTCAGGAGTCCCTGGGTGGGGGGTGCCGGTGGTCCAAGAGGGCGCCCACCCTGCTGGACGCCATCCCTGCATAAGTAGCAGGCGGGCCGGCCGCCTCTCCACCCACACAGATGATTGTTTATGGACCCGTCCCGCAGCCCCGGGCAGCGGGGGATAGAGGGGGCGCAGTGCGTACTGCAGGGTGGCAGGTGGGAAGCGGGAAGGGCAGGGGCCGTGCACTGGCCTCGCTGGACCCGCGGTCACTCACCCGCTTCAGCTCATCCTCAACAAGCCAGAACGATGCTGTGGAGAAGGGGGCTGGCTCATGGCCCCTCCCCCAAATCCCCTATCCCCCCTACATGAAGCCTCAAGTCCCTCCCGGCCCACAGGGTGGTCTCCTGCTCCCCGGCCCGGCCCCACCTCCGGGCCTCGCGCTCGCTGTGTCCCCCGCCGGCCACACTCTTCCCCAGATGTCTCCGTGACTCGCCTCCTCGCCCCTCAGAGAGCTTTCCTGGCAGACGGCACACCCGTCCATCTTTTCCCGAAAGGCCCAGACCAGCAGCGTGGAGAGTTCTGGGCAGAGCCAAGTACCAGGCCCTGCCCCTGTGTCAACCTGGCTCCTTTGCCTTCCTGAGAGCAGCGGCCGTGGGATAGGGACCCCACACCGGGTGCTTCCTGGGTGCGGGACCTATGGGCCCATCTCCTACACGGCTTGCCCGGGCCCCACACCAGCGGACGTTTCACAGATGACAATCTGGAGGTCAAAGGGGCCCCAAGGCTGAGAAGTGCCCAGAGAAGCCATGCTTCCTTGGCCCGCTGCCTCTCATACTCACGGTGGGGTTCAGGCCTACCCCGCTCTTGGCCAGCATGGCCACCGGCGGAAGGCCGCAGAGGTGCAGGAGGGGACGGAGGGCCCACACAGGGGTGGAGGAAGGGACCCGGGCGGAGGCATGAATGGATGTGCGGCCGAGGGCGGGAAGCCGGGATGGGGAGTGGGGTGGGGAGGGAGCTCGCTGCCAACCCAAACAGCCCAGCGCGCCTCAGCTCCGTGTTTAATCCACAAAAATTTCCATCTGCCTCTGGGGCCCTCGGAGCCCAGGCAACGAGAGGCTGTGCGCTCGGAAAATAAACAGCCACTCTGCGTGGCAACTCCCATGCGTGCGGCCTGGCGTGAACGGCAGCGCCGGCCACGGTGTGGACGCCCCGTCCAAAGGAGGCAGGAGCCCACATCTGCAGGCTCCAGGGGCCGGGAGGCAAGACTGCCTGCTACTTGCTGCATGTGGCTTCACGGTGGGGACCTGCTGGCATCCACCTGCTGCCCAGCGTGGTCGGGCGTCGCCGCGTCTGACCTGGGGCGCAGAACCCAGAACCCCGGAGTCCCAGTCCCCGCCTCGGAGGCTCCCTGGCATCCACACCCTGCCCCTGACCTGGCTCTGCAGACCCAGAGGGGAGGTGGCCGCAGCACGGGCTGGGCACACGCTGCCCGCGCCTCCTTCCTCCTCCGTCCCCCTGCCCACCGCAGCCTGTGGTTTCCCCAGCCGGCCTGGCCAGGCCAGGCTGGTCCCCTCCGGGGTGGGAGGGGAGGCCGGGACTCTGGGTTGGGACATCTATTTTTGGTGGTGACCAAGGCACTGCTTAATATGCAGAACTGGCCGGGGCCAGGCTGTGCCCTGACCCGCAGGGTGACAAGTTTAAAAAGGGGCCCATTTTGACCAAAATACATGTTTTTCTGAGGTTGGCCGAGGCAGCCGGGCAGGGTTTGCCACACAGACGAGGCTCCGTGCCGCCCTCACGCCAGGGCCCCTGCAGACGGCCGTCCCTGCCCGCCTCCCGCAATTGATGTCATGATTATAGGTCACCCGCGGCCCTCGGCAAGGGCTCACGGCTGCGCGCGCCGTGCGCCGCACCCAGACACACGCGTCTGTCTGCCGCCCACTCCCTGTCCCGCCTCCCAGAGGCTTCGTGCCCACGAAAGCTGACACTCGAGCCGAATTTTTAAAAACCTGAATTTCCTCTCTGGCCAATGTTAGAGGCCTGTAAATAGAGCCGCTCAGGAGACTTGAGGGTGAGGACTGTCCCCAGACAGACTGGGGGAGAAGCACCCTGAGAGACAGCGGGTAGTGTAGAGGGAAGAAGTGACCCCGGAGGCTGCCAAGGAAAGAAAGCAGGATGCCCCTCTGCAGCTGGGAAAACTAAGCCCCGGATTCCAAACCTTGCCTGGGGCAGCACAGTGGGGTTGAGACCAAGCTTGAACTTCCAGACAGGCCCCAACCCCCTCCTGCCTGTGGGCCGGCCCATCCTCACACCCACGTTCTCTGAGCTCTGCAACCAGCTTCCCTACACTGTCTGCACCACAGGGCCTTTGCCCAGGGTCTCGGGCATGGCAGTACTAACGCATCCCATCCACCAGCTGGCGAGGAGAGGGCGGCACTGAGGGCCCTGTGACTTGCCTGGGCCTCACAGCCCCCGAGTGTGGGGGTGGCGCTAGAGCCCAGTCTTGGGCTCCAGAGGGGCCGGGGCAGGCTGGAGTCTTGCCCTGTGTGAAACGGGGAAGAGGCACGAGAAGACCCTTGGCTTGCTGCATGTGGGTGTGTGCCTGTGGACACTGGTTGTGGACAGGGTGCCCTGGATATCGACCCCGAGTAGAGCGGTGGCAGCATTCCCTTCTGCAGGGACTAGGGGAGTCTGTGAGGGTCTTGTGGGCGAGGGAGATTGACAGAGTGAGGCTGTGCCTGCGGAAAAGGGCCCAGCCCCGGCGGTCGAGGAGACGGTGGGCCAGACAAGGGCACCAGGGGTCAGGGCTGCCCCTCTGAGCCCTGCGAGGGAACCAGGGTCAGTGCCAACTCCTGGTGCCACCGAGGTGGGGACACTGCAGATTAATCCAGTGGGGGAGGGGGTGGAGGAAAGCCCCTCCTTGGGGCCCGTGCCCTCCCCAGCCTGCTCCCACCCCGGATGTCAGTGGGGGCTGTCTCTGAGCAGGCCAAGGGTCATTTCAGCCCACAGTACGGCAGGGGAACCTGGAGGTCAAAGGGCATGTGATACCCTCCAGGTCCTTGGGCGGGTCTGGCAGGGGCAGAGGCAGGGTCTGTGGCCAACGAGGTGGGACCCCCGGTCTCTGCTGGCACTCGGCAATCCCGAAGCCAAAAGCAGGAGGCACAGAGGGGGGAAGGCCCTTGCAAGACATCAGGATTGGGGTTGGTCCTCCGGGGTCAGGGATGGCAGGCCAGGCAAAGCTGGAAGACCAGAAGACCAGAGGGGGACGCTGGACTGTGTGACGAGCCTGGGCCTTGCAGCCACTGAGTGTGGGAGAGGGGGAAGGGCGGCGGCCGTGTTTCTGCACCTCCCCCACTGTCAGACTCGCTCCCACCTGAGAAAAGAAAGCAGGAAGCCCCCGTACAGCTGGGAAAACTGAGCCCCGGAACTCGCCTGGGGCTACACAGTGGGGTCGAGACAAAGACACGCTTCAGCGCCCACGCTGCCTGTCCACGTGTCTTGACCTCGTACAGAGCAAGAACCAGCCGCGTCTCCCAGCATCGAGCCGCAGCCGTGAACCCAGCGTCCCAGACCATGCTGTGCTTTTGCCACCTTCTCAAGCTCTGTTGTGGGTCACATGGCTTTCCAGGAACACGAGCCTGTGTCTTGGCCTCTTGGGTGTCTTACTTCGCCACACATCAGGGCTGTCCCTCCCCAGTGGCGACCTACGGCAAGCTCGTTCACGTCCGGGTTCGGGGCACACGACACCCCTCGGCTGGGAGGACCCTGAGAGCATCTCACCCTTCCCTAGTGACAATCAAGTGGCTCCAAGCGTCTTGCGGTGACACGCCGGGGTGTGGCAAAGCTCCCTGCATGCACACAGAGCCTGACCCTGGCACGTTCCTTCCTAGGAGTGAGGACGGCAGCCTCAAGGCCCGTCTGTTTCTACTTTTCACAGACATCGCTAGAGTCCCTTCTGGAAGCTCTGTGACTTCCCACCCCCGCCAGCAGGACAGGAGAATGCCCACTTGTCCACATACTGCCAGCATGGGGTGTGAAGGTTTCTCTACACTTTGCCTTCTGTGCGCATGTCCCTGGCCGCTGGTGAGGTGTGCCCCCCCAAAGGCTGTTAGTCAAAGCTGGGTCTCCTTTCCCAGAAACCTCCTGGGCTGGGCTCTAGGCGTGGCCCTGGGGAGTGGGGGGTGCCCTGAAATTGAGGGAGGGACATGCAAGCCGCGACGGCCGTGAGAACGCTGGGCATGGCCCTCCCAGGGCTCCCGCGAGCCTCCCCGGGCGCCTGCCGGGCATAGGGACTCCCCGGCAGACACACCCTCCCCTGCGCCGGACCGGGGGTGGTGGGGCTCCCCGTCAAACGATGCTTTCATTATAGGTTTATCTTTGAAACCCTAGACAAAACAGGGCTTGTGTGGCTTGACGGAAGGGGAGTACCTCTGGACACCACCATCCACTAAGACGGCTCCTCAGGAAAGAAAAAATACACTAACCTGAAAATAACCAGTTCCCAGAATAGCAAACTAATGATGGCTCCTAAAGGGAGCCCTTTGATCAGCAGAGCCCCCGCCTTTGCCTATTTACGGCCCTGTCACTCAAGAGTGCCCGGCAGAGGGGGTGCCAGGGGGGCCCAAGGGGCCCGGGAAGGGCAGGCACGGGGCTGTGATAGTCCAGGCTGCCTGGCTTTCTGATGCAACCAGCCGTGCGGCGGTGGCAAGGTGCTCTCTGGCTCCCTGTGACAGCCTGGCGCTCGGCAGGGAGCCTGGGAGGGCGGCCTCCCCAGGGGCACCTTTCAGCAGGGAAGCCACGCCCAGGAGACGCGAGGCTGCAAAGACCCAGTGTCCTCAGGGATCTCGGGGTGGCGTGGGGCACAGCTCTGGGGGCTCGGGGATCTCAGGGATGCCTCTACAGAGAGGGAGCTGAGGAGGGGTCTGCACAGGTTGGCTGTGTTGGGAGGGGAAGGATGGGGAGGGGTGCTGGGGCCAGAAGACACCCAGGAGGCTGTCCCCCACTGTCCCTTCTGGCCACATTCACCACAGTCAACTGATGCACCCCAAGCCCCTCCTGGGGAAGCCATACCCACAAGCCTGGCCCTGTCACATGCCACACACACCTCTCACCCCGTGGCCACGACATATAAGTGGCACTAGCCAGTAGCCACGCCACCAGTCCTGTGTGGCTGAGAACTCAAAACGTGGTGACTGAGTCCCAGGAACCGAATTTTAATTTTGTTCACATTTAATAAGTTAAAATTAAAGCACAGAGCCTTGATTCCGTTATTAGAAGACCTTTAAGTATGTCCAGGATGACCTAGGCATGGGAGTCTCCTTTTCCAGCCGTACATCTCATGAAATCCAAGTATGGACCATGCCACGCTCAGGACAGCTCAGCGCCTGAATTGAGACACGCCGGTAAGTGTCAAACACGCAGTGGCACTGGAAGACCCAGAATGAAAAAAAGAATGGCAGCAGCCTCAGTGTCAAAATATCGATTACCTGTCGAAATGATGATTTTAGCTTTTATATTTAATGTAAGAATATATTACTGCATCTAGCTTCCTCCATTTCTTTTAATTTTTTAAAAAAGTGGCTCTAAGAAAACTTAAAATTATATCTGTGACTGGTATCAATGAGCTGACCAGGAATTAAAGGAGGTTAGGTACCGAAAACTCAATGAGTAAAAGCAGAGCCCCCAGTAATAAGAGGGGCCCTGAAAGCATTGGGTGAATAGGATGACGTTGGGTTTGGGGTTCTACCGTTTCACCGGTGACAGGTGGTCAAAGCCCAGCCTGGTCGCTCAGGTAGGAAATCCCACAGTAGAGACTTACATAAAGCGGACCCTCAAAAGGTTCTCCCCTCAGTGTGAAGGTCAATGAGAAATAACCTACTCTCTGGGAAGATTGTGAAGAAAATCGTCTTAGTGGGGAACGTGTTTTGTCCTGGGAAATCATATTCACTAGGCAGACCATGCTTAGCCCAGAAGCTCAAATTCACATCACCTTCACGGTCTGGAAAGCTTTGAGCCTAGAACTGAAAGTCCAGGCTGGTAGCACACCCATAGATGTGGCAATGGATGAGGTAAGCGTGATTCCTCCCTGAGGATCCCAACTTTGCACCAGGCCTCAACAAATTCCCACAGGTAAATGTCAAGATATATGAACTTACAATTAAAAAAAAAAAAAGCAAAGGAAATGAAACACCATGAATGAGAGCCAGCAGGAAAAAAAAAAAAAAATCAAACAGGAATGTGGTCTCAAACAGACTTTAGATACTGGAGTTAAGAGACAATAAATGTAAAACAGCCACCTTTAATACACTTCAAGACATTTTTTAAACAGTTTGAGTATTTAAATGAGGAGAAAGCTAGGATAAAAATGACCCATTGAGTATATAAGAACCAAATAGAACTTTTATTAATAATAATAATTGAAATTTAAAATTCATTGGGTAGGTTTAACAGCAAATAAACACAGTTGAAGAAGCAATTAGTGAACTGGAAAATGAGTTCCATAATACAGTACAGAGGGACAAAATGATTTAGGAAAAAATAAGCCCAGAGACCTGAAGGGAATGAGATGGTACACCACATGCCCAATAAAAGTTCCAGAAGAAGACAATGAGTCTGAGACAAAATCTTAAGAGGGATTGGATGAGAATAATCCAGAAGTGATGCAAGAAACCAAACCATAGATGAAGGTAGCCCGAACTAACAAAAGAAATGTACTAACACGTCCCAGTGAAAATACAGAATACTGGACTCAAAGGAAAGCTCTTACAGGCATCCAGAGAAAAAAGATAGATTGCTTCCCAAAGACCCACCATCCTGCTTCATCTTTGTTCTCCACAGTAACAGCAGAGGCCGAAGGACGGTTTGATAATGTTTTCTATGTGCTGAGGGAGAGAGAGAGAGAGAGAGAGAGAGAGAGAGAAATATTGGTAACCTAGGGCCTAGAATTTTATAATTGGTAAAAATATTTTTGTAAGAATGACAATAAAGTGGTCATTCTCAAACACATAAAATCTAAGAGATTTGATTTTCACTGAAGGAAATTCTAATGAATACTTCAGTCAGAAAAAAAAGGAACCCCAGATGTAAGATCTCAGATGAAAAAATAAAAGACAAGTGACTAAGAGGCCAACAGCTGAGTTACTTTAAACAAACATTGATTATATAAAACACTACCAGTTAGAGGGTTAAAAATAGACACAATTGAATAAAAATATACACAGCAAAGCATCAGGTCGGGGGAGAGTGACTGAAGTTAAAGTGCTCTAAGGTCCTTTATTTCATTACAGACATGGGCAGAGGTAGCAACCACTTCCAGTATCTACTTATTTAAAACATTCTTGGCTCATCATTACAAGAACAGTAAAAGAATATATAACTTCAAAACCAATAGAGGGATGAGTGGAATGAGAAATAATTGAGCAGAGGTAGGAAAGAGGAGAAAATTAAGCATTAAAGATTTAGTATGAGAGGAGAGCACCAGACCCATTGCAATCAATCCAAATCAATCAGAAGGGACATTGAGTGTCAATAACTTTTAAAACCCCAGTCATGTAGCTTAACAAAGCACAACCCTAGAACATACAGTTACATGATTAAAAAGAAAAGGATTAAAATCTGACATCAAAGTCAGAAAAGAAATCGCAAGGAAAGAAAACCACAGACCAATATCCTTTATGAATATAGATACAGACGTTCTTAGCAAAGTGTTAGCACATCAAATCCAGCAAATATGTCAAAAGGGTGCTGCCATGATCAAGTGGGATTCATCACAGAAATGTGAGGTTGCTTTCACACCGGAAAGTCGGTTAATGTCTCATACCCTATCAGTAGACTAAGGAATAAGAACCATGTAATCATCCCAATAGATGCGGAAAGGGCATTTGAAAACATCTAATATCCATTCGTGGCAAGAGCTCTCGACATACCGGAGACAGAGGGAAACAGTCTCCTTGTGACAAAAAGCATCTCTGGGCAAGCTGTGGCCAGTGGCACACTTACGGCAAGTGATGGAATGTCTTTCCCCACAAGATCGGCTCTAGCCACGTCTATCAGCATTTTACTGGGAGTTCAAGCCAGCGTGACTTGGCAAAACAAAGAAACGAGAGGCACTGGATTGGAAGGAAAGAAGTAAAACGGTCTTTATTCACACATGACATGATCCTCTAGGTAGCAATCTTAAAGAATCAATAACGACACATCAAACTCCTAAAACTAATAATTAAGGAAGGCCACACCCTGCAAGAGTGACATAAAAATTAATGGCCATTCTATAAGTGAACAATTCAAAAATGAAATTAAGGAAACTACTCTGGTCAGGCACAGGGATTCACGCCTGTCATACCAGCACTTTGGAGGCTGAGACCCAGAGGATGGCTTGAGCCCAGGAGTCTGAGACCAGCCTGGGCAATGTAGCTAGATCTCATCCCTCCAAAAAAAATAAAATAAAATAAGAAGAAGAACATTAGCCGGACACAGTAGCAAACGCCTACAGTCCCAGCTACTCGGGAAGGCTGAGGTAGAAGGATCACCTGAGTCCAGGAGGTTGAGGCTGTGGTGAGCCATGATCCTGCCACTGTACTCCAGTCTGAGTGGCAGAGTGACATCCTAACTCACATATATAATAAATAATTTTTATTTACTTATTTTTGTGAGTTGGAGTCTCACTCTGTTGCCTGGGTTGGAGTACAGTGGCACGCTCACAGCCACCCCAGTGTCGAACTACTGGGTTCAGGCGATCCTTCCACTTCAGCCTTTGAAGTAGCCTGAACTATAGGTGTGTGCTACCATGCCTGGCTAATTTTTTTATTATTATTATTGTAGAAACAAGGTCTCACCAAGTTGCCCAGGCTGGTCTCGAACCCGTGGACGCAGGCAATCCACTTGCCTTGGCCCCCCAAAGTGCTGGGATGACAGGCTAAGCCACCGAGTTCAGCCTAAATAAATTAATTTTAAGTGCAAAATGCACTGAAAACTATAAGACATCATTGAAAGAAATTAAAGTAGATCAAGTAAATGGAGAAATATGCCATGTTCATCGATTATAGGACTCAATCCTGTGAAGATATCAGTTTTCCCCAAATGGAGTCTTATAGACGTAGCACGATGGCTATTAAAATCCCAGCAGGACTTTTTTTTGGGGGGGGGGTGAAAATTAAGTCGACCCTAAAATGTATGTGGAAATGAGTAGAACTTAGAAAACAAAAACCATTTGAAAAACAGATGGACAAAATTGGGAGACTTAACACAACTTGATTTCAAAACTTCCTGCAAAGCTCCAGGAATCAAGATGCCATAGCACGGGTTTACAGGCAGGCATATGTACCAGCAGAACAGAATTGAGAATCCAGAAATAAACCCATACACTTAGGGTCAACTGATTTTTGACAAAGATGCCGGAATAACCAATGAAAGAAAAAGTCTCTTCCACAAATGGTGCTGGGGCAACCGGCTATCCATCGTTTAAAAACAAAATAAACCGAACTTAGACCTTCACTCCTATTGTACCTCAAAACTGCCTCAAACGAAAATGTGGACCTGCATGTAAGAGTTAATTCTATGCAACTCCTAGAGGGAAAAAAAAATGGGAGAAAATGTTTATGACTTTGGAGTAGGCAAAGAGGTCTCAGACAGAATACCAAAAGCGTGAGCCATATGAGAAAAGACAAATTGGACTTCATTAAAATGAAAAACTTTTGTGATTTAAAAGACGTGATTAAGAGAATGAAAAGACGGCCACGGAATGGGAGAAAATATTTGCAAGTCATATGTCTGATAACGGACTCACATCCAGAACATATAAAAAAAAACCCTTGCAGCTCAATAATAGAACAGACTACTTAATTAGAAAACGGGCTGGAGAGTTGAATAAACATTTCACCAGAGAACACTATGAATGGCTAATAAACACATGAAAAGTGGCTTAACATCATTAGTCATTAGGGAAATGCAAATCAAAACCACAATGAGATACCATTACACACTCACTCGAAGGGCTAAAATAAAAAAGGCCGGGTATTTGTAAGGCTGTGGAGAAAGTGGAACCTTTATCCGTTGCTGGTGGGAAAGCAAAGTGGTGCAAATCCTTTGGAAACAGTTTAGAAGTTTCTTAGAAAGTTAAACAGAATTTTACCCGGGGCCTCCCCGACGGATCGAGTAGATAAAAACCTTCCAAAGAGTATACAGAAGATTTGGACAAAACGATGAACAAGCTTGTTCCACTGGATGGGAACGTTACGTTGCGCCCGACAACTTCAGAACTGAACATTGCTTTCAAGTACAGAGGGCACATGTACAGAAATGGACCCCACATTTTTGCCCCAAATCATACTTTGAAACATTCTAGAGGATTAAAATCAAACCAGTTGCCTTCTCTGACAATTAGGCCGTGTTATTAGAACGCCCTGCCACAATGATGACAACGGCAAAAAATCACATTGCTAAATGGCACCTGGGATAAACAAGAGGTCACGATGGAGGTTAAGAAACTACAAAAGGGAACACAAATAAAAACGAAACACATCAAATGCGTTGGCACGGGGGTGGGGGGTGTCGTTGGAGTGATAATTCGAGGGGAAAAAGAAGTGTGGACTTAAATGCATGCCTTGGAAATCTAGACAGCCTGAAAATTAATAACGACCCGACTTTAGAAGTTAGAGAGGAGGCCAAGTTAACAGAAGGAAGAAAATAAAACAGAACCTACAGCAGAGACGATCCACAAAGCCAAAAGTCTGTTAAGAATATTAATAAAATGAAGCAAACCGCTGGCAGACTTGGCCACTGGGCACAAATAAACAAGATTGGAAATAAGAACACAGGGCTGACTGCCGATGCCCTGGAATTTACGATAATAAATAAATGCCAGTATGTTTGGACACTAGGATTCAAATGAAAAAAAAAAAAAAAGGACAAATTCCTAGAATTCCTAGCACATATCGAAAATGACCCAAGAGGAGATCGAAAACCCCAACGGTTGTGAGTCAGAACTCAGGGTCTTCCTTCCCACAAAGAAAACACCGGACCTCCTGGCTCTACCTTTAGGCTTCACCAAACATTTGGGGAGAAATATCCTAACCCGATACAAAATATCCCACTGTAGGAAAAGAGGGAATCCTTCTGGACTTAGTCTCTGATGCTGGCTGCTCTAAACTGGATACTAAAATCTGATGAGGACACCCCAAGAGAGGAAAATTGTTACGTATGTGTCTTATCTCACGCTGGCACAAACATTCTGAACCAAATATTAGTGAATGGATTTCAGCAGCCTTTAAGAAATAATATACAATGTGAAACATTGCTGGGTAGGGGGGAGAGGCCGAGACCACAGAGATGGCTGGAAAAATAATCCAAGTGGGCCATGGTGAAGGCCGGAAGTCAGCAGGGGGTGGGCTGGGGAGGGGAGCGTCCAGGCGGCTCTGCCGCGGGGGG